>NW_027221996.1:0-124370 GCF_041296265.1 Equus caballus
AAAGTAGAACAAAAATGCAAAGATGATTTTGACGTAAGAAAATTAGAGGATGCCGTCAGGGATCTGGGACATCCAGCTGATAGCAGTGTCAGAAAAAGCAGGATAAGGACAGTGAGGAAGAAGTAACTGAAGAAATAATACATGGAATTATCCCGGCACCTTACAGCGTGAGCTTTCACAGGAAGGGCCGCAGAGTGCCCAGCACAGCACTGACAAGCACTTAGCTAAAGCACACCATCAGGAAATGTGGAAATACCAGGGATCGAAAGAGGAGAAAAGCTTCCAGAAGAAACAAACAGGCTAATTCCAAGGATTGGCAGAGTGCCACCCGCTTCTCAAGCAGCAATGGGCCTAGAGACCATGAAGAGATGTCATAAAATACTGAGGAAATGCGACTTCCACCTTGGAATTTTTATACCTAAACAAACCAGCTGTCAAGGGTGCAACACATAGACATATTTGCATGCAAAGTATAGCAGACACACATCCCAACCTTCTTTCTTACTCGCAGAACCCTGTTTTGTTTGAAACAACAATGTGTACAGCTATTTCCTTTCCTATCTTCCCATGTGGGTAGCAGTGGCCCTGTGCCACAATAAGGCCAAGAGAAAAATCTGCTACGAAGGTTTCTGGAAATGTTCTTATTCTCCCAATAAAATAGATTTCACTGACTCTGATTTTTGCCTCTTCTGCCCTATTACTGCCTGGAATACAGATATAATGCCAAGGGCCACAGCAGCCATCATGACACCAGGAGTCAGTAAGCATAAAGGCAAAAGTCAACATGTAAGTATGGCAGATGCAAACAAAAGTAAGATCCTGGGTCCCTGCTATTATCAGATCCTGACTCACTACACCAGCTTCCACACTGCTTACTTCACAACTGCTTCTCACGGAAAGGCAAAGAAAAAAAGGAATGAAAATTGCTGTAGTCAGGTTTTCTATTATTTCCATTCGAAGTCATTCCAAACAAGTTATGAAAAATTTTATCTCCCACACACTTCACACCTCAGGTAGTTACTAGAAGATGTGCTCCACAAAATTAAGGAATAAATTAAGAAAAAGAAAATTATGATGCTCAGAAAACAGGTGATGCAACTCAGAAAGGACACAGAGGCATTCCTAGCACCTCGGAGAGAGGGCAGTCCAGAGAGGGCAGCCGTATGGCATGCCTGAAAGTCCCCATTTTATATTGGAGCAGGTGGATAAAGGGCTCCAGGAGAGAGACTGCCAAGGAAAACAGATAATGGGTAATTCCCTGTGTGTCTGATCACACTGAAAAGAGTTTAACAATTCTCCCAGAAAGTGCAGAGGTAAAGATTGGGACACAGGAAACAAAGCCAAACAGGAACAAAAACAAAAACAGAAAGCAATTATTAACTGTAGGAAAAACAACAAGTTGTAAGAGGGATGAAATAGAATTATAGGACACTGCAGCTCAACTGTGAACAGTACGTGCAAAGTGTTCAAGTGCAAACATGGAACTTTGTTTTTTAAATTGTGGCAATATTACTCTGGAAAGTTGGAAAGAAGAGAAGCCAGTGTGGCTGGAGGAGAATGAGCAAGGGGGAGAATGGTCAGAAAGCAGATCATAGAGGAGAACAGAGACTGGGTTATCCAGAGGTTTGGATCACCCTAAGAACCACAGAAAGCCACCGGGGAGTTTTAAACAAGAAACCGGCAGGAGTCAACTCATGATGGACAATGATGACGCTGGCTGTGGTGCTGGCAAGAATGCGCTGGGCAGGGCAAGAGAGAAAGCCAGCAGGCCAGTTAAGAGGATACGACAACAGGGGTAAGAGGCTTCTGCAGAAGAGAGGAAAAGGAAAAAAACGTGGCCAAGATGGGAGAAATGGGGGCAGGTGGGTAGATAGAACACATTTTGGAGGTTAGTGCCTTACAGAGGGAAAGGGGAGCCTCCCAGGGATGGCTTTCCAGGTGTTATGAGGCAGCTTGAGGAGGCAGAGGACGTTGTTACTGAGGTGCGAATTCTGGGGGAGGAACGGGTTCAGGAATGGAGGGTCTGGAATCCAGTGTTCTGTTTTGGACCTGTTAGGACTGAGATGCCACTGAAGGGCACCAGGCAGGCGAATGTTCTGGACTCAGGGTAACACACAGAGAGACAAACCCAGGAATATGCTCTGCCTTCAACAAGTAGCCTCCTCCCTTGTCTCTGGCCAACATGAAGAATCTCTCATGAAATGCTTGGATTCTGAAATAATCTCAGTGATACAATCTGGTGCACTGACTAGGAGCTGATACTGAGAATCCAAGTGAATCCCGGGATGTCACAAACTGTGACCCACTCAAAACGTTTAGGCCTAACTGGTTTTCTATTTCGACTCATATTTATCCTAAGGGAAAGCTCTCTCCACCAAAGCTGCAGTCGTAAAATAATAAAGTCCCCCTCTATGAAATAATTTCCCATTATTAGCTTGATTTAGTAAACATTGGCTCTAACAGATAATACCGTCCAGGGTCAGTGGACTTCTGTTTACACGGAGAGCTTGTGCCCGGTTGGAGATCCCTCAGGCACACTCTGAGATTCAGTTCCAGGTTTTGAAAAGGTCTCTCTGAAAACACTTTCAAAAGGACCAATTTGTAGAAAAGTCTTTCAAAACACTTTGGACTACCACTATTTCCATTTGCAGCTCATCGACTTCTTTGATGGCCAGCGGTATTCTTTCTTGGCCTTCTTACTGCTCCTTCATTACTTTGTGCAAGTCTTACTTAATCATTAATTCCCAAATGAGTCTTCACTGCCCTGTGGATTTTAATGAGAGCTGGGTTTTAGCCACATTACTGTACGTGTGGTGGGGGCGGAGGGCAGCAATGGCAATTGCAAAATAAAATGTACCATAAAGTGGTACAGTTCGCGACTGAGGCCTGTCGTTGAAAAATAAACGCCTGTTACATAGAATCACAGAAATTGAGAGTTGGAGGCCAAAGCAAGTCATTCGTAGGTAGACCGACAGCGCCTCTAGCGGCAGAAAGGCGATGGCGGCGGTGGCGGAGATCCAGAGAAGCTTCTGAACTTTTAAAAAGGCACCTGCTGGGTCAGTGCTCATTATGCAAAAAGAAAGGATCCACGGGTGCCCAATTTTAAGGAGATA
Organism: Equus caballus; assembly: GCF_041296265.1. Classification (NCBI taxonomy): domain Eukaryota; kingdom Metazoa; phylum Chordata; class Mammalia; order Perissodactyla; family Equidae; genus Equus; species Equus caballus. The sequence goes on from NW_027221996.1 coordinate 3,114, forward strand.
CAACTCGGGAAAATTTAGATCTATAAAATAGCTATAATAGCCACACTTTAGTTTAATTTCGAAATGAGCTGTGGCTTTACACAAGGCTGATTTGACTTTATAGGTGAGAAACTGATGGCGTGGAGGGAGGCGTGAAAAATCTGCTAAATTTGGCCGCCACAGACAACTAGGGAGCAATTCGGAATTTAAAAAAGAGAAAGAAAAACTAAAGAAGTCGACCAAAGTGTCTATTTTACAAATAGAGAGCGTGGAACACACCTGGCATACCTGCGAAGAAGGGGACTGCTCACCTGCGTGGCTACTGCGCGTCCCCCAGGTGTATCTCTGGGGGAGACAGGGGTGGAAAGGAAACTTCCAGAGGGCCGACCCAGAGCCTGGGGGGCGGGGCGTTCACTCAGGGACAGGGTCAGTAAGATGACCCGAGGAGCATCAGCCAGGGCAACACTATAACTGTCAAGACATAGACAGACACCCTAGCGAATGACCCCCAGGCGGAGGGTTGGGAGGCGATGGGGCAGCAGCCTCGAGGCTGTGCCATCCGGCTACCCGCAGGCAGCTTCTGGGCCCGACCCAAGCGCTCCTTCTCCCGCCGGGAATTGGCATCTGGTGGGGGGCTGTCCCCTCCGCCAGGAGCCTCAGGACCCCCAGCTGCGCCCCAGTGCGCCCCCTCGCGGGGCAGCCCCGCCACTTGGCGTCGCCCCAGTGCTGCGAGTGGTGCCCCTCGGGGCGAGGTCCCCAGCAGCGGACGATCCCGGGCGGCGGGCGGGAGAGGAGAGCTGGGCGCCGGCGGGGAGCCGCCTGGGCTCGGCGACTTACCTCGGGCGGCGCGCTCGCTGCCCTCGTCCCTGGCCTTCAGTGCCGCAGCTTGCGGGCGGGGAGCGGGCGTGGGACCGAGGGATTCCCTGCTGCAGGGAGTCAACTCCAACCGCTCCGCAGCCCCGCCGCCGGTGAGCTCGTCTACGCCGTCATTTTTTCAAAGCTTTCCCCCGTGTGCGCGCGCGCTGTGCTGGCAGGAGCCAGCCTGAGCCTTAGGCCGGGAGGAGGAAGATCCCTGGTGAGAGAAGGAGGTCAGTGGTCTGGATCCCCGGCCAACAGTCACCGGCCTCATTACCAGGGGCAAACGATCGTCTCCCACGCACCCAGCTGCCGGCGACGTCCCGCGGGCTCTAGAGAGGGCACATGGTCGCGCCCGGGGCGGCTGGGGGCGGGGCTCCCTGGGGCGGCGCGCCCAGCGTCGCAGACGTGGCTTGGTGGCGGCGCGGGCGCCCGGAGCGCTCGCATCCCACCCCGGAGGATGCGGCCGCGGGGGCGGGCGCCGGCTGCCAGCGGCACGGTCCGCGGCCCGGCCCAGCTTCCCAGTCGGAGGCGGGGAGCGGTGGCTCACGGATCCCTCCCCCACTCCCGGCGAACCTGCAGGAGGCGGGTGGCGGGTCTGAGAAGCGGTCCACCGCCCACGTCTCAAAACCGACCCCGACGGCGGCGGCCTGAGGAATCAGCCTGGACTCAGGGGCGGGCGGCTCCGGGCGTTCGGTTCTGACGCAGTGCTTCAGGTTTCCGGGGGCGGGTTGACTCCCGTTTCCTTCCCATGGCCTGGACCCAGGAAAGAGCGCATGGCGATGTTTCCCAAACTTGCCTGATCCAGAGAAGCATCTGGGTTTGTGTGTGAGCAATACAGATTCCCGGGCGCCCTCCCACGCCCTTGGAATGGGACTCTCCAGGCCGGGGACCCAGGGGACCGCTGGGGGTGGGGGTGGGCAGCATGCCGCGCGTGGAGGGCCCTGCCCTCAATCCTGGCTCCTGGCGTCCCCGCCTCCTCCACTGCAGCCTCCCTGAGCTGTGAAGTCAGGACTCCAGTGCCCTCTGGGGACCATCCGGAGCTCAGCGAGGGGGTTACGCAGACTCAAGGGGCTGGCTGGCTGTATCAAGGGGGGCTGCGACCCACCTTGGGGGGCTATGGCGATCCCCAACCTTGGCGACTTATTAGAAGGAAGCGCGTTGAGATAAAACCAACCCACCCAGATTAATTAACTCGGAATCCCTGCAAATGGGCAGAGCCTGAGTCAAAGCCCCAGGTGCTTCCACTGTGCAGGCAGGCCAGAGGACCAAGCGCCCCGCCGCAGCCTGTCCTGTGCCCTCCCACCCAGTCTCAGGGGCCAAGAGCCCGCAGTTGAGGAAACCCCCTCCCTCACCATTCCTTCCTACTGGAAAGTGGCTGTTGCTCCATCTGCCTCCTGCCCCCACGTGTCTGCAGTGCCCAGGAACCCTCAACCCTCTCAATAAGGCGCAGGCCTTCTTCACAAACCAAAAGCGGGACCCACTGGCCCAGAGGCCCCCGTCAGTGCCAGGGCATCTCAACACTCCTGGAAGCAAGGCTAGGGTCCAGCCCCAGCTTCAGTCCAGCCCTGCCACATACCCGCTCTGCACAGCCTTTCCTTGTTCATTCGTTTGCTCCATCAGCAATTAGCAACGCTGTGTTAGGGGCTTGAGAAACCCGACTAATGAGAACCCCCGCTTGCCTCAGAGACTTTTCTGTCTGGTAGGACAGACTGACAAATCAGGACTATCAAACGAACCGTGTGAGCTGGCTACTTAAACTTTTTAATAAGCATTCAATTGTTTGTTAACTGCTACATCAATTATTATGTACTTCAAATAATCGTAGGATTGTGCTAAAGTGCTTCCCATGCATTATTTCATTTTAAAATCCTGACTATCCGAATGAGAACCTGCAGCACAGAGAGGTTAAGTAGCTTTCCCATAGTCACACAGCTAGGAGGTACGTCAGAGCCCCCACCAGAGCTGTCTGCAGACACAGCCTGTGTGTTTCTGACTGCCAGACTTCGGGGACACATCTGTTAGGGGAAAGTAAGAGGCAAACCTTCCAGGGGGCTGTGAGCATGGAAGGCTGATGTGACGCCTGAGCTATGGTGAGAATTCCCGCCCTGGCGTTTGCAGTGGCGATTCTCCCTAGGAAGGGTGGCCTGAGAAGGACAGTTTCACTGGGACTGGGGCGGTTCTGATCCCTGTGTTCCAGAGAACTTTCAGAAACGCTGCTCCTGAAACTTAAACACTGTTTCCTTTGAAGTCAAGGGGACGGACCAGCTTGGGGACAGTCCAGCTCCGGCCCCTTGAATCCTCCTGACTGGTCACCTTGTCCGCTCGTAATGGACCTGGTAGGTGCTGGGCATTACACACTTTCCCTCCTAAAGACCCACTTCTTTTCCATCTTTAATATCCAGCTGCTAGCCTTGACTGTAGGAGTCCAATTTTCTTTTTTTAAACCTGGAAGTTGCAGAGCTCTTTCCAAGGGGCTAAATGTGCCCCAGCACTGACCTTGGTTTGTTCCTGATGGAATGAAACAGAAGAGCCAGTGCAAGGGGAAGAGGACAGGAAGGGAAATCCACCCGCAAGCCCTGGTTCCTCAGCCTTCTAGTCCCCGTCTCCGTGCAGCAGGGAGCCCGGGCTGGCGCTATGTCCATGAGGACTCCACGCTCCTCAGTAACAGCCAGCGGGGCCGAGAGCAGACCTCCCCTGGGGCAGATGGTGGGCCCCTGCGTGGGAACCACCTCCTCGCTCACAGTAAGTGAGAGCCGGCATGGCATTCGGCCCTGGACTGGTAGGTGACGGTATGGGTCGGAGGCCAGGATCTGCTCCCTGAAATCTCAGATAGGTGGCTCCTTGTCCCTTCCTCTCCAGAACTGCCCTGTGCCTGTGTGCTATTTTGTTCAACAGCCTGGGCATTCACCACGAACAGGGCACTGATCTCTTACCCAAGCTCACATTTGGCTCCATCTGCTTTGAGTACCAGCAGGTGGAAAATGGAGGCCGATTTTCCTAAGCCAGGATTTTCCAGGCAGCCGATGCTGATCTCTGTGTAAGTGAAGGGCCGGCCTCCTTGTAGCTCCACCTGTTGATGGAGCTTCAGACATGGGCTCCCAGAACAGCTTTGACCTCTCCAAGCACAGCTCCCAAGGCTTGCTGCAAAAGGAAATGGACAACCCCCCATGATTACCATTTTGGAAATCGTGTCAATTCCATCTGTTGGGGAGATTGAGGCTCCTGATCCTCGCACCCGCTTCTTTTCCCAGATCTTCTCCCTTCAAGAATCCATGCCTTCACCTCCTCAGAAACCTGCTCCTGAGAGCCTCCTCTGGGCCGATTAACCCCTCTTGGCTCTGACACCTCCGTTACCACACAGCACAGACTCGGTACTTATGTGGCCCATCCAGATGCCAAAGTAAACATGTTCCTGGGGGGATCAGGAACTCATGGATGCTCTCGGTCAGGAGGGACACGGGAGGTCGCTTAGGCTAAATCCTCCCCATCTCTACTTATCTGTGTCACCTGCCGATTGACCATCCCACTTCCCCTTATATACATACCGTGATGGGGAACTCATTACCTCCCAAGAGAGCCCATCTTTGAAGTACCCCAAGTGACTGAAAACCCCAGGGAGGAGCGGAGAGCCAGCGTGGCCAGAACAGCAGCTTCTGAGACAGCCCTCCTGGCTGCACACGCCCGTGCTTTCCCGGGGTTCCCTGGGGCAGGCTGAATGAAAAGGCAGCGCTCGGAGAAAGGCAGACAGGAACTCACGACAATGGCCAAACACTTGAAGACTGTGTTTCATTCCACAAGGAAAGCTTCACCTCCGTGCCTCTTAGTGTGGGCTGGGCTCAGTGGCTTGTTCTAATGAAGGAAAAGTGGCCACAGTGGCAGTGCATGAGTCTGAGACGAGATCAGGACAGGCCTAAGGGACTCGGGTCACTGTCTCTGGGGACACCAGCAGCCCTGTGGTGAGGACACTCAAGCAGCCCCGTGGGGAAGAACTGAGGGAGAAGCCGAGGTCTCTTGCCAAGGAGCCCCGAGAGTGCGTCAGCTCGGAAGTGGACCTCCCAGCCACAGTCAAGCTTTCAGATGGTGGCAGCCAGGGCAGTGTCTGACGGAGGCCGACGGTCTGGCTAAGCCGCTCCCGCATTCCCCACCCACGGAACCTGCAGGACATCATGAATGTGGCTTTGAGCCACTAATATGGGGAAGTGACTTGTTAAGCAGCAATAGATAACTAATACACATTTGATAAAACAGATGTTCCTTTTCTGTATTTTCTTCTAGCTTCCAAGGATTCCTGAAGAATTTCAATACCGAGGGCACCTCCCTCTTATCTTTGAGCTTTGAATATGAGTGATAGATTGTGTGGCCATAGGTGGCAGTTTTGTTCTAGCGTGATTATCAACAGCACCCCTCCTTCACTATCACAAGTGTCCTGGTTACTAACAAACTGCACTGTTATCCTGTCTGTGGGTAAATACGTCTCCTACGTGGTGTTTTGGGGGCGGGGGGAGGCAGGCCCTCAGGCTTGGTTCTGTGTCTTGACTCGGTTCCTTCCGTGAGCAATGGGTGGCTGAGGGACTGAACTCCCAGTGGTGGACAGTACACGTGAGCCCGGTAGCAGCCATAGCCAGCAGAGCAGAGCTGCCCGGGAGCTGGAGCCTCCCAGGGTTCTCTGAGTATCTTCACTGTGCCGGGAACCACACACACCGATCAGACCAAACTGCCACTTGCGGAAGGTGTAAGACACTTCCTACCAGCTGCCAAAGAACCTGCAGGCACCTGCTGTTGGCTGTATCTCGAACACAGCAAAGAGAAAACGGGATTAAAGTCAGGCTTGTTCTTGGATCGGGAGCCCCACCAGGGGAAGCACAGATGCTCCCATGGTCCAGGCTGGCCACACCCTTGTCAGGTTTCTGCTCTGAAGAGATGCCAGGCTCCAGGCGCCAGGAGAGCTGGGATTGGTGGGTCTCTGGAGACAAGCCAGGGCCTCATATCTAGTCTCCAGCAGGCTGCCCCCAGGGAGAGGGGACAACCGTATTTGACATTTCCTCCAGGGCAGGCCCTTCCAAGAGGTACAGACATTTGTGAAACTCCTTCTTTACCTGATCTCTCTCGTGGCAAGTTAGGCCATTTGCCTGTTATTCTGTACTCTTGAAATTGGGAAATAACTGGACCCCGGCCCCTCTTCATGAATGTGAACGCCGTTCCCATTTCCTCTTTGCTGTTTTAGGCAAATCAGCCCCGGTTTCGTTAACTTGCCTCGTGGGTCCTCTTCTCACTCCCTGGATCATGTTTTGCTCTCCTTTGGCTCCACTCCAGTCCCTTGATTTCTCTTAGACTGTGGAGGCCCAGTGTGGCCGTGCAGCTCCGAGAAGGGTCTGCAGGAGGCCGTGGGAAGCAGCGGCTGGTTTGTTGCGTCTGTTTGTTGGTGGTGGGTCTCTGTGCGGTGGAGACTTGGAACTCCTCTTCAGAGGCTGGACTGGCTTCCCCTGTGGGGGTAAAGGAGCAGTTCCCAGTGGGTCTGCAGAGGCTGACTCCTCTGACATGGGTGTGTTGGGCCCCCAAGCCTCGCTACACAGCCTTGCTTGTGGCGTGCTCGGCCTTACTCCTTCACGGGAGTTATTCCAGCCCGCTTCCTGGGTCTCAGTGTTCTGTGCTGCTCTGATGAGCACTTTCACACAGAGCCCCTTTCTCCCGTTAACTCCTCGATGGACTTGGGCAGAAAAGCCAACTCAAGTTCCCAGGGCCTGGGGGTCCTTTGTTCTTCCTCCTGCACTGAGCTCTGGTCTAGGATCTGATGTAGCTTTAAATTTGTAGCAATTACCAAGCATCTGACACTTTTTCTCACCACCGCATCCTGACCAGCAGCATCCCAATGCCATAAGCCTCCAAATCCTCTCAGTGGGAACGTCCCCCACTGCCTCCCTGGCATAGACCCTGCCAGCATTCCTTTCCCTACTTTCAACAGTACTCATCACAGGCCCTCTTCCCATGACCCACCGGTCCTGTGACAGGGCATAGCTTTGAGCCTGCCTACAATAATCCTCACAGACAGCCTCCATCCTGCCTCGGATCTCTCTGCCCCAGGCCTCCAGGATCTCATCAGCTCCCACCGAATCCTGTTCATTACTCTTCTTTAAGGAACAAATGGAGGCTCTGAAAAGTGACCCGCCCATGAATGCATTACTTGATAGCAGGACAGCTGGGGTTGGAAGCTGGGTCTGTCTGGTTCCAAGGATCTCCGTTCCATTCCCCCCTGCTGATGCTGGCCCCAAACCCAAGTCACACCTGCCCCTTCCTTTCTCTCTCTCTCAACCAGGCCCTTCTGATTGGGTGTCACGTCCTGTCCATTCCACCTCAGAAATCCCTCCTGAGTCTGCACCCCTCAGCCCTGCCCCCCAATCCCAGGGCTGGGAATCCTGGGGCCTCCTCTTGGTGATAGTCACAGGCTCCTGAAGCTTGTTTTTCTGTCAGTCCAACTACTGCTACTGCAAGAGCACTTTTAAAATGAAAATCTGACAAAGCCTCACTGAATCCCTGTTGTCTCCACTGACATATTGAATGTCCTTCAGAGACATATGAGGTATGTGGGACCTGACCACAGCCAGCGTTCAAGCTGTGTCTCTCTCCCACCCCGATACACAGCCCCTCCTTTAGCCATCTGGGACAACTCGACATGCAAAAGTGTTGAACATTCCTGGTTTTCCACAGGCTTCTCCCGATGTCAGAATGCCCTCTACTTCTTTCCACCAGCTGATCCACCCTTCAGGGCCCAGAGTGGGGCCATTTCCTCTGTGTTGTCTTTTCTATGACTCCAGGCAAATTGGAGACTTCCTTCTTTTGCTTGCACACTTCTGTGTATCCACTGCTAGTGTCAGGCTCCACACTCTGCACTCTAATTATTGTTGTGTGAGCCTGTCTGCCTCGCTAGACAGGGAGTCCCTGGTGGCAAGGCCCCTTGACTTGCTCACGGTTATGTCTGCCGACCCATGCCTGGCCCAGAGCCTGGCAAAGAGAAGGGACAGCAATTTCTGGCTGAGCGTGTTCCCACTTGGGTCTCTAAGACTTCTCCTCTCTGTTCAGCTTTCCATTCCAGGCTCAAGAACAGTGATTCCGTGCGTGTGTGTTTGTGCTGAGGTGGAAGAGGATACGTAGACAATACTTCATTCCTCTCCCTGACCATTCTCCCAATAACCTCCATAATTGTTCCAACTAAGGCCTATCACCATTGCAAATGAAGTTAGAACTGGTTTCCACAGAGCTAGCAATCTGTACTAGGACATGTTTTATTTTCAATCTTTGACTTTTAACTAAGTCTGTTACATCTGATACTATTTTTAACTTGAATGGAATAAAATAAAACTCTTTTAAAACTCTGAACAATCTCTAACTGTGTTTTGTTCTGGGAATCAGACAATGGATGAGCATTGTGGTGACTGGGAGATATTACCAACAATGGGAAAAATAAGTAAGCATGAGTGAGAATCATCTGAAACCAGAAGTGTGGGCTGGTACTTACTCAGAAAGTCACATGGAAGGGACTGGGTCACAAAATCAAATTTGAAGGTTTTTTAAAAATTATCATCTCATGTACTAGAGAACCCCTTGCACCTGGTAGAGTGCCAAGTAATGTGACAAAATCTAATCATGGGAAATCAAAACCCTGTCCCCTCAGGAAAATGCTGTCTCTCTTGGGGGCAGGATGCAGACAGTCTTCTGTGCCGTGTGGACAAATGACCCACCGTGGTGAGCAAGCAATGAGGCAGCAAAGAGGAGACTGTTGAAGTCGGGTGGAAGCCGTGCCTGCAGCCCGAGCCGCTAAGGCACACTTCCAGCAGCCCAGGGAGCTGCAGCCTCGCTCTGGCTGGGCTGACGTGGAATTGGATTCCATGTCCCATGGCACTGCGTTGGAACACCAGCAGCAGTACCCAAAAGTGTGGTTTTGCTGTTCAAAACCAGCCACTGCTTCACCTGCCCGTGGAAGGAAGAACGTGCCCTGCGTCTTCATCCCTGAGCAGCATGTTGTCCCCAACCCCATGTTGAGCTTCCTAATGACCATCAGGCTTACATCTGCCAGTGTGGGCCCAATGGTGACCAGCAACACGATCTCCATCCTAGAGGTGACCATCCTGGGGAGAGAAGATGCATGCAGTCAGCGCTGAGACAATAGAGCATCTGTGTCACCCCCCAAATTGGTCCCTTAGTCCTTAAGAGAACAGACGCCAGCAGTCTCAGCACAAATTCTTTTACAGCTGAACCCCGCTTCCTTCTGGTGCTTATACTTATGGCAATTGACCTATTTCACGCTTCTTTCACCGACTTACGTTTGAGTTCTATTTTGGGAAGTGACACAAAAATCTCTTGTATCCTTGCAAAAGAGGAAGAGGAAGAAACACACACAGGCACACACATACACGCTCCCCAGAATTCTAGGCTGTAGTAATAGTCTACAAAGGAGCATTTGTTTTCTGTCACCAAAAAACCTTGTCAGAAAGCACTTAAAAAGTGTCAACAGTCCTTTCAGAAATAAAACATATATATGTTAACTTATTAGATGCTTATCTGGTAAGATGTCTGCGGAGTAATGTCAATACCTGTTGGTGGAAAGTCCCATCTCAGAAACAGGGCCAGACAGTGATGGATGAGTCCCTGCAGGTTCAGATGCCAAGGGCCCTCAGAAAGCCCCCCACTGTGGTGGTGTTGGTGCCCTCCACGGATGCCCACTCCCAGGGCACCCTGTGCACAGCAGAGGGGAGCCCTGCCTGGGGCCGTTGTGCTACCCTCTCACCTTCTGGCACTGTGTCAGACCATGCTTCGTGGCTAGCCACAGGGTTTCCTCTACGTAGTGTCACTTTAATCAGAGGTTGGATATCAGAGTACTGACCTGACAATGAGCCACTGGAATAAAAACTACATACCTGAGTATACAAGACAATTACATTCCGGGTGGCAGATGACCAGACACCCAGTTCCCAAGTGCTATCTTAGGCCTGACAGCACTGACACTATGACAATGGCAGTGCCCATTTGTTGAGTATATATTACAGTCCAAACACCTCACATATATTGTTTATAAACTTCCCTATTCCCTGTGAGGGATATTTTAGCTTACCATTTTAAAAACGAAAAACTACGCCTCAGTGATATTAAATAAATTACTCAAGACACCCCAACTACTAAGTAGCAAACCCAAACTAGGACTCGCACCCAGGTCTGCCTAATTCCAGAGACTGCATTTTCTTCCCCTAAACCAAATTGCCTCTTATAAAAGCAGATTCCTCCCAGATTTGGACTCAAATCCTGTGATCATCCCACTGCCAGTAAAGCATTTGGTTTCTTTCCCTTATCGCCTATAAGATGAGAGCACTCTTTAACCTTGGTAGATTTTTAAGGCAATTAAAAATGGAAAGACATTAAAAATGATATGGCATCCTGGATCAGATCCTGGAAACAGGGCATTAGTGGAAAAACTAGTGAACTCCGAATGGAGTCTGGCATTTAGTTAATAGTAATTTACCGATGTTAGTGTCCTGGCTTGGACACATGGACCGTGTGATTTTAGACGTTGACAATAGGGGAAACTGGGCGAAGGGTATGCGAGAACTCTCTGTGCTATCTCTGTCACTTTTCTGTAAATCTGAAGTGATTCCAAAATTTAAAAGTTTACCTTTTTAAAAAAGGGACACCTAAATAAATAAAAGGACAAAAATGGAAATGTGGTAATCCTCCTGTGGTTCCTGAGTCTCAAGATTTGCACAAGTAGATTTATCATAAGCTGAAGAGACAGGAGGACTAACAATTTCTACTTGTACATCAATGCATTGGGATTAATATACTTATTTAACAAATTTACTTAAAAACACTACCAAATGCATTGTTGTTTTTTGTCCTTGTTTATTTTATTAATCGACGAATGCCGAGTGGAACTACTATCCAATGTAAACATTTGTTTTCTAAATGAAAAGATAAGCCATAAATATTTTTAAATGATTCCATATAAGGGGAAGAAGGGATCGTGACAAGGAGGAAGGAAGAGGCTAGACTCCACTGAATATACTTTGTAGGTGTGATTTTGAAACCATGAATGTAGTCTTATACAAGTATAAAATGAAGTGAAATATTCAGGAAAGAAATCCCTAGAAGTCAAGAGCAAATTGAAATAAATAAACCTAGCCATCTACTGATTTGTGGCATGACCACAAAGACAGAAACTATTCCATGTGACTTTAAAATACTCATTTGACTGTACATCCTTAGTAAGACATACCCGAAGAACAGGAAGAACATACAAAAGAAAGAACAACTTAAAGGGTATTCACAATCGTGTTATTGACTCTATGGTTAGGGTTGTTCTTCTGAGACTTAAGATTGATGGGATCAAGTGAAATAGCTCCTGAATTTTAACCAGAAGCAGTCTGATCAACTCATTATACGTTGTATTTTAAAAAACGCTTTCCAGCTTTATGCACTAAAATGTCTGGAAACAATGACACACCCATCACTAGTGAAAGCTTCTAGTGTCTAGATTGTGGACTCCAAGCACCATTTCTCATTAACTGCAACCAGGGCTCCTGGGAGAAATGGCTGCTTCCAGGTCTGGGACAAGCAATGTAGCAGGTGAGCATGAAAATCTTGTCGTATCCAAAGATAGGAAGCCATCAAAGATAACTCGAGTCTTGTCAAAAGGACCCAGGAGTTGACCTGACTAGGCTCCCATTAGTCAAAGATGGAGCAATTTGAGCATCAAAAGTAATAACAGTGACTTGAAAGACACCAAAATATTTGTACAGTCATGCATCACTTAACGACGGGATACGTTCTGAGAAATCCATCCTTAGCCAGTGTTGCCCTTGTGTGAACATCACTGAGTGTACTTACACTAACTTAGATGGGATAGCCTCCTTCACACCTAGGCTCTATGGTACTAATCTTTCAGGACCACCAACATATACATGGTCTGTCGTTGACCTAAACGTCATTATACCGGGCGTGACTGCATTCACGAATTCACTAGGATAGATTAAAAAAAAGGCAAACAGAAAACATCCCTTTGGTGGCTCAGGATGCCAGAGAACCAACACAATCTTTGGAAAATGGGTTAATGAAAAGAGAGATTCAAGCATTTATCCTGACTTCTGTAAGAACCCTACCTTAGGGTATTCAAACAGTTGACGAGAGAAAGTCCCTTATAGAAATGGGCCAGGTAATGAATGAAAAAGGATCCATGGAGTGAGGGCATAACCATTTTGCACCCCCTAATGAAACAACAGATCTAGGAATGGTCATTGGTGGCTACAAAGATCTCAAAGAGAGATGGCCAGACATGGTGCCTCCTGATGAAAGTCTACAAATTTGATGTCTGAATCTAGCTGAGTCAATTTTAACAAAATGCCTGAGGAGCAGAAAAACAGATTCAAAGTCTCCGTGGGGACACAGCTAGCTAACTCTGGACTGTAGGAAACTAGAGCAGTGCCACCCAACGTGCCTTCACAGACCAGCATCAGCGTGATTCGGGAGCTTGTTAGAAATGCACATTCTCAGGCCTTAGGTTATTGTTAATTTTTTAAGGTATGGCGGTGCTTTGGTGGTTCTATTTTACAAAGTCCTTTCTTTTAGTAATGTGTATTTAAATATTTGTGCATGAAATGATATCCTATTTGAGATTTGTCTCTACTAATTTTGGGGTGGGAAGTGGGAAAAGAGGTGGGGTTATAACAGAAACAAGATGAGCCATGACTTCATAATGATGGAGGCCGGGTGCTGGCTACATGGCAATTCTTTCTACTCCTCTGTTTTTAATACTCAGCCTTTCCATAATAAGATGGATTTTAAAAGAGTCTAATTCAGGCAAACAATGTAGCAAATATAACAAAATGTTAATTATTAAATGGGTTGATGGATGTATTAGGGTAGCTATTACCCTTTTCTCTCTACTTCTCCATGTGCTTGAAAAGGTTTCTACTTAAAACTAAAAAGACTTTCACTGGGAAAAACTGAAGTAGGTGCTCACGCTTCAAAACATGGGAGTCACTGTAGAAAACACTGACGTCTTTGCTGTAACAATTATTGATGAAAGTGTATGTGCAGACACCATATTACACAAATTCAGATGTGATTACCTTGTTGTTAACACCAGTGTTAATCAGCAGGAAATGAGGTCCAGGGAGCTGTCGCCCAGAGTCACAGGCTGTGCCTGCGGTCAGTCCCAAGCCGATCTCTACCTATCCTGTGATCTTCCTGGTACTGGAACATGTACATTTCAGAATCACATCATTTTTCCGGTTTATTGTTGATCATTCCTATGACTTGGGGATGCTTTCTGTGTTCTAGGATATCAAGTGATAACATTCTGTGCTGTGTGTTTGTTACTTGATTTTTGACTTTAAAATGTGTCATTGGGTTATAACATACATTCAGAGAATTGCGTGAATATGAAGTATGCAGCTGCACGAGTGTCACCTATGTCTTGTGGACAGGTTTCTGGAACCCCTCTCCCTGGCCCGATGGGTGAATCTAGCCCACAAACTGCATAGGCGTTAAGTCAGTCCGATAACACCCACGCTGTGCTGCGCAGGAGCCGTGCAGGCCGTCTTCAGCCTGTGTCACACGACCTTGCGTCCCCACGTCTCATGACTGAAGACGCCAGTTGCACCTCTGCAGAGCAGGAAGAGGTGAAGGGCAGCTCGCTCTCACCCTCCCCCGCTGCATTGCTTAGAGATTGTGGGAATAGTTAACGACCCTGGTCCTCGTCTCCCTCCACACGTAGATAACGTCAGCGTCTCTGAACTTGTTTGATGTGTGACTGAAGATGCTTGTTTATGTCACCCAGATGCACTGTATCCTTTGTGACATAGATGAAATCTAGTGGCAAGTTTTTTCCCTCTTCTCCTCTTCCCTGCACGTACACTGTTGGTAAAAGAGACAGAAGCTGCCCTTCACCTCACACCCTCGGAGCAGTCCCATCAGAGCACCCTGTGGAACTGGTTCTCGGGGTCCCACTCCTCACCCCGAGTATTGAATGAACTCCATCACTAATATCACCTGCAGCTTTCTCTCAGTTGACACTATGCAACCTGTGTACCACCTCCCGGGGCAGGATGTAGAATATTTCCCATGCCTCCACCCCTTGTGCCCCTCCCTTGTCACAACCCTCCTCCTGGGAAATGGCTATGCTGAGGTCTACCACCAGAGATAGAAGTAGGATCCTAGTGGGTGGTCTTTTCTGTCCTGCTCTTTCACTCATCATGATGTCTGGGAGAGTCACACTGTTGCTGCAGGTGGCAGGAGCTTATTGCTTTTTGTTGCTGTGTAGTATTCCATCATGTGAATATACTCAAGTTACTTATCTATCCTATTTGATGGAAAGTTGAGTTGTTTCCAGTTCTCCACTATTGTGAGTAGACTGGCGATGAACATTCCCATAAGAGTCATCTGGCAGATGTGTGCAGCCACGTGTCATGGAATAAACCCTGGGTGGAATTGCTCAGTCAGAGGAAACCAACCATATGTTTACCTTTGGGAGGTCATGGGCAAAGCACTTCCAACAAGGTCCTCACAACTATGACTCCCGCCAGCAGCAAATGAGAGTCCCTGCTGCTTCATCTTCCCAGTGACACAGTTGTCACTGTCCTTGCCATTCTGCTATCAGCATTTAGGAACCTCCTCCAAACTGTCCAGTGTTCCTCTGCAGAGTCAGTGTGCCCTCCTGTGGCTCACACAGCATCTTCTCCATCTCTGCCACAGCTCTTGCCATCTCTGGTGGAGCTTTGCTTCCTCTGTGTCTCCCCTCATTAGAATCTAACTCCCCAGGGGCAAGGGCGGTGCTTTCTTCTTCTTCTTGATATTCCAGGAGCTTACACAGGGCCAGGGACACAGTCCTGGCTCAATCAGAGTTTGATTCAATGAGTAAATGAATGAGTGGATGAATGAATGAATCAGTCAATTAATCAATATTCTGAAGAAATTAAAACCTACTTACCTGGCGGGACATGGTGCACATTTTATATAAACAACTAAGCTCTTTGGGCCACGCGAACCTCTCTCCAGAGCTGTACACACAGGGAGAATTTTTGGCCTGAAATTCAGAGAGCGCTCAGGGATGGGGAGAAGCTTTCATCTCCAAGGCCTCATTTGCACTGGGCCTGCAGCACAGAGGAGCAGGACTCGGTGCCAGGATGGGGCTGCCCAGGCTGTGCTGAGCTTGGATAGTGTGGATCCGCTTTGCAAAGCCCACCTCTTCCCCTCGAGCGACCGGATCCCCAGGATCCCAGGAAACAGCATGTGCACGCCCTTCCGTTTCTCAGTCGCTGCCGAGACCAGCAGGCTCCTCCGTGTGCCGGCTTGGTGGGCTACAAAGGCTACGCCCACCCTGGCCCCACCTCTGAGTTCAGGGATTCCCAGCCGTGACCTCGGGGTCTAGACGCACGTGCCCAGAGGAGAATGATCATGGAGATGCAGTTTTGGTCTCCTCTAATAGACAGGTCTGCCTGTCTATTATGTATAATTTATTATATTTTTATATATATAATATATAAATTATATAAATATAATTTACAAATTATATTTATATAATTTATATAATATATATAATTTATAATATATAGTAAAATATAATAATTTATATATAATATAAAGGCTGCCATTTGTATAATGGGAGATTGAGAGTGCCCTGCTGTGTTACAATAACCTGAGAGCCTGTGGAGACAATTCTAACCACCAACAATTCAAAGGCAAAGCCCATCGTTCAGGAAAACATTTGGTTTTCATTGAACTTCTGCATTGTGATTACCCCAGTGGACTGATATCTGCGACTTTTGTTATGAGCTGTTTAGGAGCATTTTGACATGTAGGGGGTGCTGCCGAATGGAAAACAAATGTTCAAAGAGATGAGCACTGAGAAAAGCAGAGTTCTGAGAGAGAGACCGTGGGCACTGGCATGAACGTCATTCTAGTCTCACCAGGGTTTCTTCAAGTCACACCAGCCTGGAGGTGAGAAGAGGCAGAATTCTTACTGCATTTATCTAAGGGTTTACTGCATTGTCTCTACTGGCTCCTGAGGGCACAAGACTCAGCCCTTTACTTCCAGGTGGCCCCTAGGACTGTCACATGTACAACTTGAGCCAACATCCTTGGCCTCCGTTGTGCCCCACTTCCCCTGGCCCTGCCCTCAGCCCCATCTCCCTGAAGCAGTGATCAAGGAAACGGCAGAAGTGCCCGATGCCCAGGGCTGAGCTCTGGCAGCATGCCCTGGGACAGGTGACCACAACCAGCCTGCCTGCTTTCCCAATGTCCCCTGGGAGTTTTAGTGAAGACAGCAGCTGTCAATTCAGCCTGAAATGTCTATCACAGTGGCATACTCTCATGCTTACTTCCCCTGTTCCCCCAAGGAAAGACGGTCCTGTGTGGCTGTCCTCATTTCTCCAGGCTGCTGGACCATTTCTGCCAGGCAAATTCCCAGCTTTGTGTTACAGGAGGAGAGGATGGGATGGGGACGGCAGGAGAGAGGCCAGCGAGAGAGGCGAAGCTTCCTCCCGAAGTCCATTGACGCGATTTGTGTCCCAAAAAGAAGGTCTGGACTTCCTGTGGGTCTGCTTGTGGCTTTTGAACCATGCTTCTTGAACGTCACCCCAGCTGTGGCCTGAGTAGGCCCCATTCCAGTCCCCTCTTCTCCTAGGACTCAGACGTGAACAAATGTAAACGCGAGGCAGCCTCAGTCCTCAGAACAGCCCGTCCTCTTGGGTGACCCAGGCCCCCCGAGCAGACCTGCAGCCTGAAGGGCTGTCTCTTCTCCAGGATGAGTTCCATGCAGGAGGCTGCCCGCCTGTCTGCCCACCCAGGTCACTGCCCCCAGGGAGCAAGGCTGGGGGTTAAGCTGGTACGGGAGTAAATGGCCAAGAAGGGCTTCCTCCAGCAGCTCTTCCCATCCCCTCAGGCTGGGTCCTGCAGCAAGGGGCAGCGGACACACCCCAGGAAGGCCGGAGTCACTGTCCCCAGTGACAAATGTAAGCAATCAAAGCTCACCCCCTAGTCAATTATTCAGATAAATCTGAACAACATCAGATGGCCCATAAAGCTCTGTTTGTTTCATTTTACCCCAATTAGACTAGATTTATGGCACTTGGATTCATAGGTGCACACATCCATCAGTGTCGGGGAACATCTACATGTGGCTGACCAGGAGTGAAATTGTGGTGTTTGAAAGATGTTTCCAAGTCAGTGATGTCCTACTTTCCAGAAATAGTTAATGACAGGAAACAGTGCTAATTAGTGGTAATGAGGGCAAAACGCAAGACTTCAATTACATAACATCCTATAAATTCTGCATGCGTTTCTATCATCTTCCTGTTTCTCACTCTGTCTCTCACTCTCTAGCTACATAACTAATAAATGTAAAAATGATAGAAAACACACCAAAATATTCTCACTGGTTATTTTGGGTTGCTGGAATTGTTGGTGACTTTTCTTTGCTTATTAAAATTTTTTGCAGTTTCAAATTTTTCTTCACTTTTATATAGTTAGCCTTTGTTGTGTAACAAACTACTCTAAAACTTAGTTACTCAAAACAAAAAACAAGAAATATTATTTCTGACAAGTCTGTGGGTCCATGGGGCTGGTCCCTGGATCCAGGCCTGCTTGTTGGGTCTCTGCGGTCAGCTGAAATGGAGCTTTAAGTTTAATATATTTCATTTTCAATGATTTAAGCAGTATTTTTAATCACTTTAATGGTATTTTAAAAATCACTATTGTGTTCGGATCCCCTCTAAAACTGATTCAGGATATATTCTTATCACATTCTCACAAAACATTTGGTAGTGGCCTAGATTTATTACTATTTTGTAACAATTCTAGTCACATTGGAATCCTGCAAAAGATGTTTCAATAAGCTAATATTTAGAAATATTTAAGACTGTCCCTCTGTTAGGAGAAAATGTCGTCAATCACGGCAATATTCTCATTTGAAAACAAGATAAGCAGAGAAATGCATTTTACAAATAGTATAGATAATTTGTCTTTCTTGAAAGCCAGGAATGTAAAATTATAATAATTTCTGATTTTGATATATATAAAACATTGAAAATTAAAATAATGTTTATTAATACATCTCATCTTTATCTTTCAATATATTTTCAGCTACTTCCATGTCATAGGAAATTTAGCATTAACAATTCTTGCAGCGGATGTAGGATTGAACATTTTTCCCTTTCGCCCAGGAATTCTGTAGTCTCCAGGCGTGTCCTGTGTCCCCAGCTCCCTCCCGGGAAGGCCCAACATCTTGCACATCCTTTCACGAGGGCACCTGTGTGTCTGAATCTGTGCACGATTCCTCCCACAAACCTCACAAGCCTGTGACACAGCACAGCGGGCTGTGATTGCCCCATGAGCCCCATAAAGGGCGATCCTGTGCACAATAGGCCTCAGGAACACACGCCCTGAGGGAGTAGAGAACAAGCCCCAGGAACAGTCCAGACCATGCAGCTCTGTGCGCATGACCGAAGGAGAGTGTCAGAGGAGGCACACAGGCCCCTGCTGGGCCGGAAGCGGGCAGGGAGCATCCTCTTCCCGAGGGAGCGGCACGTCGATCCTGGGGACAGGAAGCTCTTGTCTCACTGCGGCCAGGAACCAGCATCCATGGGCAGCACACCCAGCACCACACCCTGGTCTCTGGGGCCCCGGTCAGAACAAGGCGGTGGTGTGAGCCCTGTGCCCCCGGCCGGGGAGCAAGCTGGCTACCGCTAAGCAGGGACTCCTAAGCTGAGGCACAGCAGCTCAGTGGTCACACTGTTCAGTCCCTTAATTTCTGAAGTTCAAATGGAATGGGCACCGTATCACAGGCCTTGATGAGAGTGGATTATGATAACAAGAAGTACAGGTCAAAGTGCAACACGTGGTGCGTATTCTCTGTGCTGCTAATGAATGAGGAGAATTTAAAAGAAAAGAAAATACCCTTCACAAAAGGGTACAAAATCAAAATAAATAAAATCCTTACATAAACATCTAAACAAGTAAAGACAAATCTGTATCCAGAAAACTACCAAATGCTGTGAAAAGCTAGCAAAGAAAACCTACCTAATAGGAGACGTATTTCACTTCCACGATCAGTAGACTCAGTATAATGAAGATGTCAGCTCTTCCCGACTGGACCTACAGAGTCAACACAACCCCAGTCAATGTCCCAGTCAGACACTTTGTAGATATCTACAAACCGTTTCTGCACCTGGAATATCCTGCACAACACTGAAGAGCAAAGTTGAGTAAGCCGCACTTCCCCATTCCAGGATTTAGAAAGGTACAGGGAGTGTGATGCTGGGGTAAGAATGTGCCAGGAGATAAATAGAAAAGAACACAGAGTCCATAGATAGACTCACAAACATGGGCAACTGATCTTTGTCAAAAGATCAGAGGCAATTTGATGGAGAAAAGTTAGTCTTTTAAACAAATGGTGATGGCACAATCGGGTGACCATATGGAAAAAACTTAACAAAGATGCCAACTTTTCACATGACACAAATATTCACAAAAATTGTTCATGGATGTAAACACAAACTGCGAAACTATCAAAATTCTAGAACTAGCAAAGGAGAAGATATGACCTGAGATTTCATAATGACCTTTTATCTTCAACATTGAAAGAACGAGTCTTCAATGAAAAATCCAGTTAAGGTGGACTTTGTTAGAATTAAAATTTTCTACTCTGTGACAATCACTGTTAAGAGAAGAAAAAGACCAACCCTAGACTGTGCGAAATCTTTGGAAGAAGCCTATCTAAGAAAGGGCTGGTATTAAAATGTACAAAGCATCATAAATTTAACAATAAGAAAACAAACATTCCAATGAAAAATGGTTAAAGATCTGAACAGACACCTCGCTAATGAAGGTGTAAGCATACAATAAGCATGCAAGAAGATGCTCAAAATCACTTATCATTAGAGAGAAGCAAGTTGAAACAAAGTGAGACGCCTCAACACACAAATAAACGAGATCAATTCATGGCTGGGGGGTAGGACAGCACAGACTCTCTGTCGTCACTGCTGCCCATGCCGAGTGGTGCGGCCACTGTGGAAGACACTTGGGCACTTTCTTACAGAGCTAAACATCATCTTAACACGTGATCCCTCAACCATCTTCCTAGGTATTTACACAATGTTTTCAAATAGAACGTCAACAAAAAAGCCAGCACACATATATAGACTGCACCTCATTTATACAGGCAGGGAACTTGAATGAACAAAGATAACCTTCCATAAATGAAAGGACACCCAAATGAGGTACATCCATGCAATGTAATGCTATCAGGTGCCAACACTGAAAGAGCTATCAAGATGAAAACACATGGAGGAATCTCAAATTCACCTTTCTAACAGAAAGAAGCATCTGTGAAGGCCAGGTAGAGTACGCTCTCATTGATATGGCATTCTGCAAACACAAAGCTATCAATTTGATCCACAGATCAGCTTCCCAGAGCTGTGCAGGGCTGGGGTCGGGGGAGAGGAATGAAGAGGTCAGGAAATCCGTGGGATGCTTTAATGGCGGATACTTGCCTCTCTGCCTTTGACAAAATCCCCAGATTTTTACAGTGGAAAGAGCAAATCTTGACTTACACAAATTAGTAAAATGATTTAGGTGGGTGGATCCTTGGATGGCATGCAGATGAGACTAGAGAGTCTAACCGTATTGAGAATGGAAGAAACAAACTCACTTCGAGTGGTGGGGGAAGTGGTGTTGACCTAAGGACCTTTGGAAATGACTGGAATCTGTACAACTACAGGAAAAGACACCGAGCAAGCAGAGAGCCCTACTTGACAAAGTTCTTTCTCAACAGTTACTGGTTAATAACTGTGAGGCCCCTATGCATCTAGACCGGGATTGGAGAAAGGACTGAGTGGTCGTCAGACGGCAGGAGCCAGGGTTCCACTACTGCAGGGGCAGGCTTCGGGGAGGGCAGGGCGCGGGCTGGAGGGCTCCATGTGGCCATGCGTTCGACTGGGAAGCCGTGCTCTGAACTGACGTTGACCTTAATCTAAACATGGCTATTTCCATATAGACACATATACAGCAGACAGTGTACACACGGTAAGGTCAGCACACCAGCCTAACTTAAGCATCCTGCCACCGAGAGGGCCAAGAAGCAAGGACACCCCGGAGCAACCAGCACACTGAGCTCACAGATGCACGTTTTTAATGCCATGGTCTCATACAAGGAGCCAGTGCTCCTTGAGGAAAAGGCTGATTCCAGGCTGAGGCTGAGAAGGCGCAAGACAATGCTGCAGAATCCTGTAGAAAAGTAAGGAGGCGTTATATCCCCAACTAAAATACACAGGCGCCATAGTTTTCCATCACATTTATGTCGTAAGAATATTTAAGCATTAAACCCAACCAGGCGGTGTAGTGGCTGAGTCAAATGCTTCATTTTGTCTGCCCAGGATTCACAGGTTCAAATCCTAGGCGCAGACTTATGCCCTGTTCATCAAGCCATGCTGTGGTAGGTGTCCCACAGACAAAAGAGAGGAAGATTGCCACACATGTGAGGGACGCTGGAGGCAGAAAGAGGCAGCGGAGCTCCGTCGGGACAAGGAGCGGTCTCATGCCCGCCAGCGTGGCTCTGAGAGTTTGAGAAAGAGGCCCCTTCAGAATCAGTGGGGGCATCAGTTGGACATTTGTTTAGTTAAGAAAATGGTCTATTCAGCTGAAACACTTCAAAATCAGAGCGATGTGCATGGAGCAAAGATAGTTGGTGTTGGTTTCTGGCCCGTGTGCGCTCACGCCCCCATCCATTCGCTGAGTGACTGAGCTTCTCCACATGAGCCGCAGCGGCTCCTGGGCCCTTTGCACTTCAGGTTCCCCATACAATGCACAGGTTATCATGGGATCTCTGTGCCTCCTTCCAGCTCCGTCTGCCTCATTGCTACATTCACATGAGGACACATTCCACTAGGGAACTATTGTTGCCGTCGTTAGGACACGAAAAACTCATCCTGGGCCCTCCTGAGAGGTGCTGCTGGGCCTCACATGCCTCCTGGATGCAGGGTTCAGTGTGGTTGGCATGCCCTCTGTGGGCCATGGTCACACCAAGCCCGTGCTCAGCAGCTTTTCTCACATCCCGGTCCCAGGCCACAGGGCGAGGAAGGGGCAGCAGGCCAGCAGGGCCTGGGGCCTGAACCACTCAGCAGGACAGCACTCCCGTTTGAATCCACGCTTGGGGTGGACACCAGGGAACAAGCACCCTAGGCTCCCCTGGGCTCCTGAGGTGTTTCGGGTGCCCCTTCCCTGCCCCCTTGCTCCATACCCCATGCCCTGGGAGCCCTTCCACCCAGGACATCAGGAGGCTTAGCCCCTCCAGCCTGGCTATGGGACCCCCGAAGCCTCGTGGTCATGTCCTCGTGGCAGGGAGCCTCTCTTTTTTCTGGAAATGAACTCCAGTCGTGCTGGCTGAGGGCTCCAGCACTGTTTGTTTGAGGCTCCATCCGTCGCCCAGGCTGCACGCCTGCTGCTCTCTGAGACGGGGCCCCGTTTTCCTTAACGTGCCCTGTTGTTCACCACAAGCTCTCTGGGCCTCCAACTCCTGCCCGCTCCAGGCTGTGTACTGTCTGCTCCCACCCCTCACACCCCTGTTACTGGGCTCTACCTTCTGCTGGGAAGCCCACCAGTTGGCTTTGACTCGTCTGTGGACACTCAGCACTGCCCTGGCCTCTGTTCACCTCTGTTTCCATCACGGTGGACACCCAGCTCTGTGTGACAACCTCACATCCTTCCAGCCATCCTCAGCTCCCAGGAGTCCTGGTCCAGCTCCTTCTTTCACACCTCCTACCATCCAGGATGCTTTTAAACAGCCTCTGAGTACCACAGCCAAGCTGCCACTCCCCCAGGCCACCTGCTCTGATGCTAGCCTAGGTCCCTGCATCTCGGCTGCTTCCAGGAGGAGGTGCCTCCTGGGCAAGGCCCTGAGTGACCACCTTAGTGTAGTCATGCTCAGAAACTCAAAACCAGGTCCTGCTTCCTGTGAGCTCGTGAAGATTCTGGAGACATGGTCGGAGAGCTGACGCTGACTTCCCAAATCTGCTCCCAGGCCATTCCAAAATGTCTGCCCCTGAGAGAAGGCCCGACTACCCAGCAGTTGTCCCCTGCAATGGGGTGGGATGGCACTCATGGCACGAGAACTGCGGGGAGCAAGGACATCTCCCATGGTCTGTTTCACTCTCTTGGCAAAAAGACCACAGACCAGTGAAGAGTTCTGATGATGAAACTTTGCCCAGTTCTGACTCCCACTCTCTGTGGTCAGGAGCAGCCTTGGGGGGATGCTTGTTAAGAAACAGCTAGTGAGACTACACGGCAGAACTTTGTGTCACTGAAGAACATCGTAAAGTCTCACACCAGGACCATTTAACTGTGTGACGCTATTCTTCTCTGGCACAAAATGTGCCCCCAATCCAACAAGATTCCAGTTGCTCCTTCGTTTCTGGGCCTGATGGTGGGTGGGATAGAAGGAAATTCATGACTTCAGCCTCTAATCTGGTAGGACAATCAGGCACACACTTAGCTCTCTCTGTCTCTCACGGCCAAGGGAGGGGGACCAACTCGGAACTGACCTGGGCCCTGGTCACATCGAGGACAACAGGTTCCCTGCGTCAAGATGGAGTCCCTGGCTAAGCCATCTGTCTGAGGGGGCAGAGATGCGGTGGGCAGGCATTCTAGGTGCGG
Organism: Equus caballus; assembly: GCF_041296265.1. Taxonomy (NCBI): domain Eukaryota; kingdom Metazoa; phylum Chordata; class Mammalia; order Perissodactyla; family Equidae; genus Equus; species Equus caballus. The sequence goes on from NW_027221996.1 coordinate 26,640, forward strand.
GCAAGAAGAGCGGAGGTGAGGGAGCAAGAGAGCCCAGGCATGTTTGAGGAGGACAGGCCAGATGGTGTGGGTGACAACGGCCAATTACTCCTCCTTTCTGTGCTTCCTCTACGTTATTAAAAACCTGGGATATTACCCACAACACTCCAAATTATTCTGAGGGCAAAATGAGTGGATACGCACAGACTCTTAACCTAGACCTCTTGCCTTCCCCGGCCCTGCTCAGCCCTGGGTCCTGGCGCTTCTCTTGCTCTTAGAGGTAAAGGATGGTCTGCCGTGTAGCCAGTCACGTTCTTGGATGGCTGTGCCCTGTCAGGGAGGCCGTGGGCAACCAGGATGTGTGCTCCATCCCTGCTGCATGCTGAAGGCCACGCTGGCAGAGGCCAGGCCCCCTGTGTGTCTGAGGGCCACTGGCAGCCTCCATCCAGAGGGGAGAGCTCTGAACCGCTAAACAAGTCATCTGGGTGTTGCTGTGACTGGGTGTTTCCGTGGGAGCACGTTCACAATACTCGGCGGTGACCCCTGAGCTGCTGATCACCGGGTGGGGACTCTGGGTGAACTCAGCGCAGTGGCTCTTGTCCACCCATACTGCCAGCCCTTCAGGATTTAAACAGGCAAGGCCGTGTCCATGGATGCCCAGAGATCATAGTTGGGTGGCATTCCCCTGGAGGACATCCCTACACCTGCCCCTCTCAGCCTCAGCTTTCAAAGACCCCAACAGAAATGGCTCACACAGCCCAGGAGGTAACCACAGCACAAGACTGCGGATGAGAGCACAGCCATCCCAGGGGCAAAGGTCTATGGGCTCGGGCCCAGCCAGAACGCAGGACAAGTCAGGAATAACATGACTCAGGGTGTGACGGATGGAGCTCCTAGACCAAGGACGTCAGCACCACACAGACCCGGAAGTCACCTTGGTCAGCAAGGGACCGAGTGGGGGTTTCGTCTGGCCAGGTACATGGACCCTTATCCCGCCTGTCAGAACCCATCCTGGTCCATCAGGCCAGCCAGGAGTGGCTGTGAGGCACCTGAGGGAGGGTGGGGCCTTGAGGGGACTTCTGACTTGACAAGAGTGAAGAAGGAAGTGCAGGGGCTGGGGTCCTGGGTCACAGGGAGCAGGAGGGTGTCGGGAACGGGGCCCAGCTGGAGCCTGGACGGCTGCACCACAAGTGTTCCCCTGGAGAGGAGACGAGCAGGGAGAGGACTTCGGAGCTGGAGACAAGTTCCCAGCAGGATTCCAGGCCAGGGAAAGGGTGAGCATGCAGCCCCAGGGGGACACTGAGGAGGGGAGGTCCTGCCTGCCCAAAGTCCCTGCACAAATGACCTTCCCCTGGCCTTGTCCTCTCCACACGCACGGTTTGATCTCCTTACGTGTTTTCCCCACTTAGAGCTGATGCGTTTCCAGAGGCTGAACTAGAAAACTACAAGTTCCCAACATGGGGTCCAGAGACACGTCCACAAGAGACGCAGGAAATGTTTCCTCTCCCTCCAGAGTGTGGACGGGCAGCCCCACCCCTGGGGCACAGATTGGGCCTGGCAAGTGGTGGCTTTAGGGCCCCCCATATTTCCGTGGTGGATGCTCGGCCTGAGAAAACACCTCGACCTCCCATCTCAGGGGTCTGAGGGGCTGTCTCTGCTCCTGGCCCAGCTTCACGATGCTGACACGGACCTGTCCTCTGAGGAGGGGCACTTAGGGGTCTCCTTCAGCAGCCAGGGAGGGGCTGCACCTTCCCCCCTCTCCCACACACAATAATCGGATGACTGCAAAATTTCTTCCTCCAGTGAGGAATCTGAGAGTCTGGACAGCGTTTAAATTAGCACAGAATGTGAAAGAACCACCACTCCCAGGCTCTAAGAGAAACAGGACTTTAATACAACAGTCTGCAAATCTGGCATGAACTATTTACAAGCAGTGATTCTCACCCCTACAGAGATGGAAATTGGCCTCAGGAAGGGGTGGCAGGCGGTGGGGCCCTTGCACCCTGAGTGCCCCAGCTGGCTTCCCAGTGCTAAGGAAGAGGACATACGGCCACGGGACACTCACTCCCTCCTCAGCTTCATGATGGCCGTGCTCTCTGGGCCTGGAGAGATTTGCTGGCCAACTAGGAAGGGGGCTCCAGAAGGAAGGACAGGATGTAGCTACAGGACAGAGTGGCACCTGTGAGCCTCCCACAATCCACAGCCCAGGTGTCCCTCCCAGCATCTGCCCAGCAGCTGGAGTCCAGGTGCCCTAGCCATAGCCATGGGACAGGTCAGGGCTGACAAGGGAGCCATGGACTCAGGCTCTCTGGACTGGCCAGCAGGGAGAGTCCACCTGTTCCTCCTCATCTCCTGTCCAGCCTCACCTCTCATCCTCACTGAGCTGCTCCATGTCCCAGAACCAGGACCTGAATAGCTCCTGGGGCTCTAGGTTGTAATTCTCTGCAGCCTCCTGGAGCTGAACGATCTCAATCATCACGCTGTGTTCCTGGGACCAGAGAAAGGAGACGATGCCGACAGAGCCTGCTGGGGATGCTGCAGGGTCTTCAGGGGGTGAGGAGTGGGGCAGGGGACTTGTCCTGGGTCCTTGCTCCCTCCAATTCCATGCAGGTCCTACCTGTTCTCAGAGATGGGTATAAGCCCCTCCTGCACAAAGTTTCGCTTGATGCCCACCGCAGCCCCCACCCCCCTACTGGATGGGTCTCCTAATTCTCTGTCATCCAACACTCTCAATAAATGTAAGACACAGGGGGTGGAGCCCATGAGAGTTCTGCCCAGGGGTGTCTCTGGTTTCAACACCCCTCTCCTCCCTGACATGGAAGGCCACAGCTGCTCACCTTTTTCTTTTTCTCGTGGTTGATCTCATTGCCCTGGAAGGCAGACAGCGAAAGTCCATCAGAACGAGCCCCCTAGCTATGACAAGCCCCCGGGTGCACCCCTTCTCATGGTGCCCTGCTCCAGGTCCAGGAGGGGGCTGGGCATGACAGAAAACAGGACTTGGACCCAGGCCAGGCTCTGGGCTCCAGAGAAGGGAGGACATGGGGGCCGACACTCAAGTACCCTGTAGCCCAAGCCTCTCTGATGACAGACAGGGAGGCTGAGTCCTCAGGCAGGAAGGGACAGCTCCAGCAATGTGCTGCCTGACTTGGAGGCCGACTTCTCTCTCGCCTCCAACAAAACCCATGCGGCTCTGCAGGCGGGCAGCTCTGCTGCTTCGCCAGCCTGGGGACCCGGGACCGGCTCCACGTGGAACCTTCGTTCCCTCATGCCTAAGAGGGGCACACTGTCCCAGCCCACAGGGGAGCCTGGGAGGCTGTCATGACAGGAAGTTACCACATTCTGACCACTCAGGTCTTGGTGCTGTGACTGTGTCTTCCCAAGTCCCAACCTGGTCACCCCCTTCTGGCACCCAGGCTCACTCACATTTACATAATCCTCCATGGCAGTGTCGAGCATGATCAGGTCAGTTAGCATGGTGCCCAGGAAGGGGACGATGCCCTGTGCCATTGGGATTAGATGGGATGAGCCCCTGGTCTCAGGTGTCCCCATGACCCTCCCCTGAAAACTCCTCATGCTCAGCCTCCTGGCCCAGCCCGGGGTCCCCACATGGAGCAGCCTCAAATCCTTTATAGCCGGCCCTCAATCCCCACCCCTCACCCTCCAAGAACACCAGACTCCTCCTGGTCACCTCCCAGGGCCTGCTTTTGGCTGGTCACAGGGCCTTTAATCCTTGGCCCCTACACTCTCCCGACCCACCCTGCTGCAGCTCCCCAGGCCCTCCTCCTGGTCACTTCTAAGGGCGGGTGTCAGGCTCTGCGGCAACAGGAGGAGGGCTGCAGGAGGAAGGCCCCCTCTCTGGATTGGAGCCCCCAGCTGGGAGGGCAGAGTCCCCTCCTCTGACCTTGGAGCCCCTCCCCACAGGCGCACTCACCTTCTGCTGCTGCCTCTTCCGGCCTCTCTGCAGGGTCCTCAGCAGGGTGGCAAACTTGGAGGGCTGCTTCTGCCAGGATTGAGGACAGGGTCAAGGAGGCCATCCTCCCCTCACCCCACTTCTCCTCAGCCCCTCTGACCTCAGCCCTGGACGTCTGAACCAAGTCAGCTGGTACCCATGCTACTCCATCCTCCAGCACACTCTGATTCTAGAACAATCCTAGCTCCAACACTCTCGCTGTGTGACCTTGGGCCGAACGCCTGTCCTCCTTGAGTCAGCCTCCTCATCTGGAAAGTGTGACAACTCCCCCTACCTCGCAGGGGCTCCTGAGGACTCAGCGTCAGTCTACATGGTTCTGGCTCTCACCCCACCCAGCGTGAAAGGGTGGGGCGGGGCTGAGAGGACACTTCGGTTTCTCTTTCATGTGGAGCCTATGAGGTCCACTCAGGAAAGATCCACTGAGCACCACCAGTTTCCTGGACACTTCCCATAAGCCACCTGGGCACCAGTTACTGCTGACTAGGACCCAGGTGAGTGTTCCTGACAGGGACAGACTAGCAGGGACCGTGGTAGGGCCAGTGGGGAGTCACACATGCACAAACATCTGTCATGCTCCAGTCATTCAGACTCAAGGCTGGGCAGCCCATTTGTCCACCTGGCCTGGGGGAATGCCTGGCAGTGCCCATCCCGAGGGCAGGCAGGGTGCCCTCCTCGTGGAGAAGTGGTGAAGACAGAAAGAGCAGTGGGGGCCTGGCTTCCTAAAGACACACTGAGCTGCTTCAGGGAAGAAACATAAGCCCGTCCAACCCATCCATGCAACAGCCTGGAAGAATCTAAGTGCTGACAGCGTGGACCAAAATGAAAGGCAGCCCCTGCTCAACCGGCCAGCTCAGCATCCCCTCCGGGATCAGCCCAGACACCCCCACTTCCTGCCATGACCGGGACTTCCCACCCCACAGACACCTCCCCCACCTGCCCATGGACCAAACATACCCCATCTTCCTGTTCATCCAGGGAAGACTGGAATTGTACACAGAAACTCCAAGTGAGAAATGACCGTCCACATCCTGCCCCGTCCCCCTTCCACACACCCCGCCTCTCCCTCCACATGCCAGCCTCCACTCTACCTTGATGAGCAGCTCCCAGCTAAGGGAGTTGTCCTCATCACAGAGCTTTTTAAATTTTCGGCAGCTCTTCCTGAGGGGGGAAAGGAGAAAGGAGAAACTCAGGAACAATGGGGCAGGGGGCATAAGTGCAAGTCCCTTCTCTATGAGAATCTGGAAAATCCAAACTGCCTGAATGAGGATTTTCGTGGGGGTCCTCTGAGCACTGACGTCACCATGGGACTGCAGAGGGGGATCTCATGTTGGTCACCTGGGGCTGCCACTCCCTTTTCTATGCAGCAGCTGTATTTTGACCAGTTTGGTTTTCCACTGGGCACAGAGTTCTGCTGCTGTATGGCAAACACTTGAAAATCTCCACTTTGGTTCAACCTACTATGTGACAGCCAGGGAACCTGATTCCTGAAGCAGAACTGGGGGCCTAAGTTGCCAGTGAGGATCAGGGACACTGCACACCCACCCAGGCCCTGTGCCCAGGGCTTACTGCCACCCAGGAAGCTCCAGCCTACGAGAGGGCAATGGCAGACACGTGGGAGCGCCCTCCTCCCCCTGGTCCTCCTGTGGAGAGGCCTCCCCACCTGGAGACCTTCCCCCAGGTCTTCTTCAGTCTGTGTATGGGCACGCTCTGCAGAGCCGAGAGGACTGCGTGCAGGGAGGAGATGTTCCTCAAGGCTCGGCACTCCTGAGGAGGGAGAGGAGGAGCTGGGAGGGGGAGCAGGAGCCCTGTCTGCTCTGGCTTCAGTCCCCCTCCCTTCCACTCTCCCCTCCTGAGTGGGACAGAGGGCCAGGGCGCCAGGGTGGGCACAGGTGGACCAAAGAGTAACACTTCCAGGAGGAGGAATTTCGCTCAAAGTAGGAAGGAGCCAGGGAGGAAGTGAGCATCCCACCACTGGGACATGCGAGTCAAGGTCAGTGTGCCCTTGACAGGAAGGACCTAGCGACTGTGCAGGGGCTTAGAGTGCAGCCTTCAGTCCTGAGAGCTGATCAAGGAGAAGGGGCAGTTCCACGGCTCTGGAGAGGGTCTCCCCCCGCCTACCCTGGCCACCTCGATCCACCGCTCCAGAACCTTGGCCCTGCCCCGGGCCGTCACGTTTGGGTCCCCAAGGCAGGACGTCATGACACACTTTACTACTCTGTTGAACTGCACCACTGTGGCCCAGACGGTGGGTGCCACGTTCTCATGTCCGGGCCGGTTTCTTTTGCCCCAGGTGGAGCCCAGACACTCAGAGGGCTCGACGTTCTTGAACACTTCCTGGGGAGGAGGGGGAGTGTCACTCAGCCCTGCCACAGCCCAGCTGAGTGTCCAAGCAGGAGTCCCCGGTCTAAGGAGGGGCTCAGGAAGCTGAGGATGTGTTCTCAGCGTGGTGGGAGCCCCTCGCTTTCATTGTTCTTCCACTGACAGCACCCAGCACAGGAGGACCCAGGACTCCAGACTGGTGGGGAAAGGACAGGAGCATTTACACACAGCCCACCCCCACAAACTGCAAGCTCCAGAGGGCTGCTCCGCTTGGCTCCTCCCAAGGGGGCATCTCCCTGCATCCTGAGCATCCTTGGTCCCAGGCCCCATTCCGCTGCACATTCCCCTGTGCCAGCTACACCCACAGGCTTTGGCAGGTTGTCTCCCTTTTAGTGAAGTACACGTCTGGTGCATCACAAATGCTGAGGCTGCTGAGCATCCCGAGCAGATGGCTGGACCGCCTGAGTTCCTGGCTGCACACAGTGAGTTCTCCTCCCCGACCTCTCGGGCCAAGCCCCACCAGGCTTCCTCTGTGTTCTACTTCACTCCATGTGCTCAGCCCCTCTGTCCAGCAGGGCCTCTTGGTCCCCATCTCTACAGTGTGAGGGTGGAACACGAAGGCTGGGGAGTTGCCCAGATCCCATGGTTGGGAAGTGGTGGAGCTGGGATTGGGACCCAGGTCACAGGAGCCGCCACAGGGAAAAGCAGGTCTGGGCCAGCTGATGGCATAGGGGTGGCCTGCCCCACCCCGCCCTGAGAGCCCGGGTGCTCACCGCGTCAATGGCCGTCAGCTGTTCTGCCACGTCCCTTGGGGAGAAGGCCATGAGGCTAGGCTTCCCATCGGGCTGCTTCTTCCCGGTCACTCGACAGGGGTGGGAAGCCTCTGGAACCGGAGCTGATTCTGCGGCTGTTACTGGAGCCTGAGGTGGAAATCCCAGCAGACCCCTTGGTCCCGTTGAGTCCAGTTCAGGACCTGGCACTTGGGCTGGGGCTGCTGATGGCACTCGCTCGGGGTCTGGAGCAGCTGAGGGCGCTGCTGCCGGTTCCAGCGCTAGAAGTGATGGCAGAAATAGAACTGGAGTTCCGTCCAGCTCCAGATGTGGCCCCTTTTCCACCTCTGCACCTGGCAGAAGTGCTGGAGCTGGGGCAGGAGCTGGAGAAAGAGAAAGGGTCAGCTACATAAGTTGCTTTCCCCGTGCCTTTCCCCAAACAGGAAAGATCCCACTGTCTTTAAATGAATCCCCAGTCGTGACCCACCCACTGGGGTAGTCTTCCAAGCCTACGGTCTCCCTTACCCTCTGTCTCCAACTCAGTGGCCTGGAAAAGGTCCACCTGGATGAGAAGAGGGGTGGCCTGGTGCTTCAGGACCGAGCCAGGCAAGAGGTCCTGGAGATACGCCAACGTCAGGTTGATCCTGGAGTGGCGCAGCATCTGCCACATATCCTGGGAGTTCTCCTGAGGCCGGGGGCCCCAGATGGGAGAGAGGGCACTGGGGAGAGGCATGTGTGAAGAGAGTCACAGGCCTGGCCTGCTGTTCCACACTGTGTTCCCACAGCACCTTCTCTGTGCCTGAGCCCCAGAGGGTGGACCAGCCACTCCAATCCCTGGGTGGCTGTCCTTGCACTGGAAGGCCTGGTCATCAGCCAATCTAACAGAGAGCCTGTGTGAGTCTGGTCTTCCACCTGACACTCTTTTCCCAAAGGGCCTGGACATAGCCTGCCCCATCCTCCACGCTCGAGCATCAGGACTGAGGTTGGAGGCAGATTTGTGACCAGGCTGCTCACCACCTACTGTTCTGGGCCCCAGTGGCGGTGCTTAGGAGAGGTGCATGTGCAGAGGGCAGGGAGAGGGAGAGGGAACTGTGGAAGCGAGGAGTCTCTCAGTGGCCGACTCAGCCCAGCCTCTCCTCTGCTTCCCATGGCGGGACTGGCACACCGTGAACAGGTCTCTTTGATTCATTTCCTCCTGTAGGGAAGACCGCAGACCTCAGGCCTCCCACAGAAACCCCAAGAGGTGTGAGATCCAGGGTCTGCCAGTCCATCCATAGCCACAGTCCCCATGGTCTCCTAGCCCCTTCTGTGGACACAGGAGGCCCTCCCTCTGGACCCAACACCACTCATGGTCTTAGTTGGTCCTTGAGGTCTGTCATCGTGGTCTGACTATGAGAGCATGCGTCCATATCTAGAGGAGGCCAAGAGGGTGTGACATCTAACGTCCTCTGGGCATGAATACTCACGATGCCCAGAAGTGAGCTTCTAGCTCTCAGGCTAGAATTGAGCCCCAGGGATAGTGTCTGCTTCCTTCATTGGACATCCTTAGTGTGTAGGAAAGGGTATGAATGTAGTAGGAGCTTAACATATGGTATTGAATGAATGAACCCCAACCAGAGCCTTCCCAGAATTCTGAGTGGGCCGGCGTCTCCTCTGCTGCCCACAGAGACCACTGCTCTGGCCGCACCGAAGACAAGGACCAGGATCAGCTAGATGGACTCGCTAAATTGTCTTGCCAATAGGAAAACAGTTTGCTTTCATGTACTTTTCCACACTCAGGAAGGCCACAGGCCAGCGAGGGGAGAGGCAGGGAGTCTCCTCACTGGGGACGGAAGCTGTAAGCGTGAGGACACGCAGCATGAGCAGCAGCCCCTTCTGTGGAGTCCGGCACCAGGCAAGCGTCTGCCGTGCTTTCTCCCGTGATTTCCTTCAGTGACCCTGTGAGGTTCATCCTCTTACCACCCCACTATTTGGATGAGCAAGGTGACGCTCAGAGAGGTGTGGGGACGTTCCCAAGGCACACGTTTATTAGGTAGGAGACTCCCTGCTGTGCTGTGGAGGGGTGGGCACTCACCTCTGGAGCAGCTGGTCCAGGACCTGTGGGGTCGGGTAGAAGGCCTGGTACACACACGGGAAGGTGGTGACGGAGATGGATCTGCCGTGGAAAGATGGTTGCAGGCAGCCTACCACCTTCTGCACTGCGCCTGCCTTGAGGGTCAGCATCGTGCGGGCCTCAGCCACGGATAGGGTGGGTTCCTTGGCATACCACGTGGACAAGGAGGGACACAGAGTCAGTGGAATCACCATGAACCACCAGGAGCATCAGGGTCTGGAGCTCAGACCAGAACCTCCCAGCACCTCAGGAAGTTGTGCAAGAGGGACGAGAGCCCGCCTTGAAAATGGTTTTGGACTTAAAAGTACAATTTGATTTTTAGGGGAATGACAAACACTCAGTACCTTCAAGGCATTCTGTGACCTGAGGAACAATTGTACCTCTGTGCATTAAGAGCCTGAGGTAAGAGCATTATCCCAGGGAGTCATCAATGAACATCCCCACCACAGACAGGAGCAAAGAGATGATTAGTGACCTTCCGCCAATCTGCGGATGTATGTCATGGCAGACCTGGAAAACTTAGAGTCTATTCGGACACGCTTAATATGTGCCCTGCAGTGTTGGCTCAAATGGCAACAGAATTGGGTCATGTCAAGGTCCAACAGCATCGAAAGGCTGAATCACTGTGCAAAATGTCCTCCTCTGTGGAATATGGTGAAGTCACTTAAGCCCTCAGCTCCTGACCTGAGCGGCCTACAATGAGTTGCCGTGTTCTGTGCAATGACAAGTAGCAGAGAAATGTATAGGATCCTGTAATCCCACCGCCATCCTCTTTATGTGTAAATCAGCCTAGCAAGTGTGATGATTCGTGAGGCTTGGAGCAGGTGTGCAAGGACAGTGGCGCTGAGTGCTACAGCTTCCCAGCCGGGAAGTTACAGCAATCAAAACAGGAGCAAAATGCTAAGGTCCTCATGGCCTCGTGAAAAGTGATAACAACATTAAACATTTCCTCTATGATTCCAAGAAACGTGAAGAGTGTCTTTCCACCCTACCCCACAGCTGGCTCGGGAGGAGAGGAGGCCCAGACTCCTTCAGGAGCAAGGCCGTAGGACACTCCGTTGGGAAAGCCCTGTGAGGGCCCCAGGGGTGTGCTCAGATTCAGACCTGGGTTCCAGGCCGACGCTGAACATCTTGGGGGGGGTGGGGGTAAAGACCTTCTGCTCCTGCTCTCACCTCAGACCGGCACAGGATGCTGCTGGTGGCCTGCTGCTCCTGCTCCTTGACTAGGGAGGGAGAGAAGTCGAACCCAACACATAACTCTTCAAAGATCTCCTGAGTGGAGTTCTGGGAAGACAATGCCCGGCAGACGGGCCAGGAGGCATCAGGAGCCTGCTGGACATCGCCATAGGGGGACACCCCCATGAGAATTTCTGTTCCCTAGTTCAGGAACACAGGAACATCTGCACAGACATCTGACCAGGGAGGGAACTAGATGAAACTTCTAAGGCTCGGGATTAACACAAGGGCAGAGGAGCTTGATCCCCAGCACCCACCTGCTCAGGTTGCCAGCCTGGGGTATGAATATCACAGACTCACCAGTTTTACAGCACGTAACAAACTGCTCTGATTCGAAGTGTTTTGTGAGATGACAAGGTGCAGAGAAATGTATAGAATCCTGTAATCCACGCCCATGCTCTTTGTGTGTAATCAGCCTAGCAAGTGTGATGATTTGTGAGGCTTGGAGCAGGTCTGCAAGCACAGTGGCGCTGAGTGCTACAGCTTCCCAGCCAGGAAGTTACATCAATCAAAACAGGAGCAAAATGCTAAGGTCCTCATGGCCTCGTGAGAAGTGACAACAACAGTAAACCTTTCCTCTACGATTCCAAGAAACATGTGGAGAGTGTCTTTCCACCCGAGCCCTCAGCTGGCTGGGGAGGAGAGGAGGCCCAGACTCCTTTGGGAGTAAGGCCGTAGGACACTCAGTGGGAAAGCCCTGTGAGGGCACCAGGGGTGTGCTCAGATTCGGACCTGGGTTCCAGGCCCAACCTGAACATCTTGGGGTGGTGGGCGGGGAGACCCTCTGCTCCTGCTCTCACCTCAGACCGGCACAGGATGCTGCTGGCGGCCTGCTGCTCCTGCCCCTTGACTAGGGAGGGAGAGAAGTCGAACCCATCATGTAGCTCTTCAAAGATCTCCTGCGTGGAGTTCTGGAAAGACAGTGCCCGGCAGATGGGCCAGGAGGCATCAGGGGCCTGCCTGCACATCGCCACAGGGGGACACCCCCATGAGGAATTCTGTTCCCTAATTCAGGCACAGAGGGACGTCTGCACAGACATCTGACCAGGGAGGAAACTAGATGAAACTTCTACGGCTCAGGATTAACACAAGGGCAGAGGAGCTTGATCCCAGCACCCAGCTGCTCAGGCTGCCAGCCAAGCCCCGGGGTATCAATATGACAGACTCACCTGGCTGACAGCACATAACACTCTCCTCCTGCCCAGGAGGGACCCACTCCTCACCTGCTGCCTTCCCGCACAGCGCCCACGCGTACACACGTATGGGGCTGCTCAGGTGGGATCCGAGTTGTGTCCTGCCCTACAGTGGGCTGCCCTGGGCTGCCCCACATTACCTTTGGGTACCTCCTGCCAAATTGGCCATGAGGCTTGATCCGATGTCCACAACAACACAACAGTCTCACACTCTGGGTTTTCCTGAGCCTAGAGCCTCTGAAAACTGGTACACAACAAGTAAACATGTTTTACTCCGAAGTGTCTCCAGTCAGATGAACTGGCTAGGGGTCTGTCTCTAGAATTAACTGCCTGGTTACCAGAGTTCTAAATCTGTTGGGGTCTATCGCCAAGGAAGTGAGGTCACTTTTTCAAGATTCCATTACCTGGGCTGCTTCCTGTAATCGGACCTACCCAAACCACCCCCATGTCTTCTTCTTAACTCTACATGAGGAGCTTCCACAGCCCCAGCCACAGCTCCCTGGGAATGTGATGAGGGTCCCAGCTTTGAGGAGGCAGAGCAGAATTCAGACCTCCTTTATCTTACCAGTTCTCTGTCCTGGAAAACTCATTGTGCCTCTCAGGGCCTCCCCAGTCTCCAAACCTGCACAAGGGGAATCCGCCTAGAATCTACTTGCTAGGGACATCATCAGGTGTATATGAAATAATATCCATACCACCTGTGAGGTGGTGTCAAGTGCAAGGAATGCACAAACAAAGAGATGGAAGAATTACGAGAAGGGATGTAGCATGAACACCACTCAAACCAGGCCTGGGTTCAGCAATGCGCTATTGCAACAGGCACTTCCTCTCTTGGCCTCATTTCAATGTCAGCACAAGGAGAGGGTTGATGAATGAAATCCAGACACTGTCATCCTCTGGATTCAAACCTCTCCATTGTTTCCTCTTCTGTTTAGAAAGAGACCCAAGAGCCTCATCTTGATCTGTGAGGTGGGCAGCCTTCACCGTGGCTCCCAGAGATCCCCACCCGTGGTACACACATCCCTCACAGATTCCTGTGTGACCACTGAGTGCTTAGTGACTGGCTCTCGCCAATAGAACACAGCCAATGTGGACGAGTGTCATGTCTAAATTTTAAACATAGAAAGTCTCTGACTTCTTTCTTATTCCCTCTCTTAAGTTCCGTCTCTCTCTCTTTCCCGTGCCTCTCTCTCTCTCCTGTCCCTGAGCTGTGGAATCAAGCACACACGTTTTGAGCTGCCATACACAGAGGCCCACATGGGAGAGAACCGAGGCAGCGCCCAGGCCAACAGACAGAAAGGAACCCATGCTCTGAGTCCAAAGTGCACCTCGACTCCTTTGAGTGAACCTGAGAGGAAATCCTCTGCCAGTCGAGCATCACTTGAGGCCGCGGCCGCGGCCTTGAGGCATCTCGAGCAGAAGAACCAAGCTAATCTCTGTCTGATTCCTCAACCACAAAAATTGTAAGATATGAGGCATTTGCCGTTTACAGATGCAAGGCACTGGAACCGTGATTTCAGGCCCCAGGATCTGGCCCTGCCCTCCGCCGCCTCCTCTCTCCCCCCAGGCTCCCTCCAGCCACACTGGCCACCTTTCTCACATCCTCTGGCCAAACCCCCTTCTGCCCATGAGCGACTACAGCAGGGGTGCCTTCTCCCTGACACGCCGCTCCCAGACTTGTGCAGGGCTGGCTCCCTCTTGTCATTCTGGTCCCAGGAAATGTCGCCCCAGTGAGGCCTTTCAGACCCCTACCCGGTGACCCCTGGCCCTCCCTCACAGGCCCCTGAATGTCCCCTCAGCGCTGGCTCTTTCCCCTCTCATGTCTTTGCTTTCATGCTTTTGTCCTTGTCCCCTCCAGAGTGTGAGCTCCTGACCGGCAGGGACCACTCAGTCACTGTCAGCCCTGCACTTACACCCACCTGAGCACCTGGCACAGGGTGAGTGCTCGGTGCACAGTCGCTGAGTGAAGAATTGTGAAACTCGTGTCCCCTCCTCCTGCTCTTCACCAAGTCAGACTGTGGAGAGGAGCGCTAGTACCAGGAGGAGTGAGTTCTCTCTGAGGCGGGGCACAGCCGGAAAGGCCTCTGCACAGCTATTCGCTGCTCCAGCAGCTGAGGCAGGCTGAGTGGGCGCCGTGTAAGTTTAAGAAGTCAGCACAGGGACTGGATGCACACAGCCTGCGCAATGACACCACCAGTTCACTTAACATCCGTCACTGAAAACAGAAAAGTAAGTGTTTGCTTGTGATGAGAAGTTTAGCTTCTTGGTTCTTAGCAATTTTGAAATGTACCACACAACAGTGTTAACTTAGGCAGTGCTGTGTGGCAATTACATCCCAATAGAAGTGACAACAGTGAAAACGCAACCTCATTGGGCACCACTGAAGCTGGAGGTTGCCTGCCCCCTGGTGGCCAGCACCAGCACTGCAGCCCTGGCAGAAGCCACCCAACAGGAAGTCTCTTTGGGTGTCCTCAAGGCAGAGGCTCCCCACTGTCCCAGGGGTAAAGGAGCAGGACCTGCAGGCTTCCAGGCCGTGGGAGGAACCTCAGGAGCCTCCCTCTCCCTCATCTTTCTGTCCCTCCACTTGGGTGTCCTTTTTTCTCAGGAAGCATCCTGACCTCAACCAAGGCAATGATTCTCCTCTCCAGCCAAGTGAGGACCTCGGGAGTCCAACAAGGACTGGTCTTGTCCCTGGACTCTGGCCTTAGTTCACAGTGCTCTGGCATGTTCTTCCTTATCCCAAGTTCTCATCCACCCGAACCCCCAAGCCTCTCTCAGTTCTAAAGGATCTCCAGCAGGTGGGAAAGCATTTTCTCAGGTGCTCAGAGCACAGGGCGTCATCGATGGAGAACCAAGGGCCACAGACCCTTCGTGAGCATCATACGGAACCCAGGGAGTCACCCACTGGACGCACTCCACTTGACACAGGAGGACACCAAGGTCTTCTCTCCTCTACCCAATGTCTACACAAGAGGAGAACGGCTCCTCAGAGTAGCAGGTGCCCACAGAAGTGGACTCCAGCTCCCCAGTCCTGTGCCCTCCAGGCTGGGTCAGGGATGCCCTTGGAACAGGTACACACCTAGAAACCTCAGGGATTCTTCGGTCCGTCTCGGGCCTTCTGGTCATGTAGGCAGGAGGACGGATGCTACTGTTCATGGCAGAGCTGCCTCCAACTGCCTTCTCCTCGGCGTCTTGTCACTTCCCTGGTGTCTGCTCTTTCCTGGGGTCCCTGCATGGTCCACACAGGAGAAATCGGTGTGAGTGTGCCTGTGCATGATTGGATGCGAACAGGAAGATGACCCCCCCATGGACGGGGTGGGCAGGGCTCCCCTAGGACCATGAGGTCCCTGTTTCCAAAGAAAATCCGAAGGGAAGGGGTTGAGCCTTGGCCGAGGAAGCCAGAGCCCTGCCGGATTCTCTGGATTCTGACCCCCTCCTGAGGTCTGGGTCAGTCCCTCCAACTTCCTGGGCCTCAGATTCCCAAATGGACAAAGAACACGTTTTGTAAGAGCAAAGTCAAAATGGACCCTCTGCAAATGAAACAAGTACCATGCTTTGCCCTCCCCCCACTGCTTATCCTCCAAGGAGACTTCGAACCTACACGGTGTCTATTACTGGGTAAAATCACCCTCAGCATACAAAACTGATAATGGTTAAAATGGCACACGGTGAACTTTATCAGTGACTAAATATCGATGGAAGAAGAAATACATCCGAATATATTTTGATATGACTGATAAGATTCAGGAAAGTTTACTTGCTAGAAAGAATAACACCTAAACAAAACTTAAAATGTCAGAACCTGTAGTCAGTACATTGTGATGTAAATTAAAAGAAATTCAGTCATTTGCATAACAATTAATTGATTCTGAGAAAAAATAGATTCAGTGAATTAATAACAAAATGGATACACTGGAATTGTTTTATGGTGCTTATTTTATAGCAGTCAAGGAATTAATACTACTATATTGCATTTTGAAAGTCACTAATAGCGTAAATCTTAGAAGTTCTCATCACAAGAAACACATTTGTAACTCTTGATGATAGACGTCAACCAGACTTCTTATAGTGATCATTTCACAATATACACACATATTGAATCATTCTGATGTAGACCTGAAACTGATATAAAACAAACTTAAGTTTAATATTAAAAATGTCTTACTATGTTTTCTCTGAAAAATACATGGTCACAAAAATTTTGCAGAGTTTTGTATAATTCTGATTTCAAGGTTCTCTTAGGCCCAGAATGAAAACATTTGTCTGATCAAAGTTGCCTCAGGTACAAGGGCTGAGACAAACACCAGGGTCAGAATGGAAGAGCACGAATGGAAACACTAAATCATCCTCTGCTCATTTCTTTGTATTTGCACTTTTAACAGAAAATATATTTGTATTGGCTTAAAACGCACATAATGTGAAACTTACCGTCCTGCCCATTTTTCTGTGTGCACGCCATCAAGCACATTGACTTCCTTACGCGCACCTTCAGTGTGTTGGCCACAGTCGTACGGTGGTGCAGCCATCACCACAGTCCATCTTCAGAACTCTTGTCACCCCACAGAACTGAAGCTCTGTCCCCACTCATCGGTCACTCCCCTTCCCCTGCTCCCGCCCCTGGCCAACAGCATCCGCTGTCCGTCTCTCTGAATCTGACCATTTCAGGAATGCCATATAAGTGGAGTCACACAAGGCCAGTATTTTTGGGACTGGTTGATTTCATTTAGCATAATTTCCTAAAGGTTCATCCCTGTTGTCTCATATCTCAGAATATCCTTAGTTTTTAAGGATGAATAACATGCAATTGTATATATATACATGCCCATGTTGCTTCTCCATTCATCCCTGGATGGATCCTTCGGCTGTTCCACGTTTCAGCGATCATGAACAATGATGCCGTGAACATGGGTGTTCAAATATGTCTTTGAGACCAACTTTTCAGCTCTGAGGTGTATATATCCTGTAGTAGAATTGTTGGGTCATTTAGTGATTCTATTTTTAATTGTTTTAATGAAATGCCATGCTGATTTCCACAGCAGCTATACCATTTTACATTCCAGCCACAGTGTACGTGGGTCCAATATCTCCACATCTTTGCCAGCATGCCTTTCTTCACTGTCTGTTTTTTGGGGGTGCCGTCACATGGATGTGAGGTGGTGTCTCATTGAGATTTTGACTTACATTTCCCCAGTGATTAGTCACATTAAGCATCTTTTTAGATGCTTGTTGACCATTTGCGTATCTTCTTGGAGGAAAAGTCTATTCAAGTACTTTGCTCATTTTTGATTTGGGTTGTTTGTTTTTTTGTTGTTGAGTTGAGAAGTTCTATGTCTATTCTGGAGATTCAGCCCTTGTCAGATAGATCATTTGCAAATATGGGCTCCCATGCTGCATGGGTTGTGTTTTTACTCTGTTGAGGTTGTCTTCAGAGGCAGAAAAGGTTTTAATATTCACGAATTTTGGCGTCTGTACTCTGTTTTTTATTGCCCATGCCTTGAGTGTCATATCCATGAAATCATTGCCAAGTCCTATTGTGAAACGTTTTGTCCCATGTTTTCCTCAAAGTGTTTCAGTTCTTACATTTGGGTCTTGATCCATTGAGAATTAAGTTTTATATCTGGCGTGAGGTCAGAATCCAAGTTTAGATTTTGCATGAAAATATCCACTTTTTCAGGAACCACTGGTTGAAAAGACTGTCTTTTCCCCGTTGAACAACCTTGGCCACCTTATTTCTGGGCTCTCTATTCTGTTCCGATGCTCTATGTGTCTGTCTTTATGCCCTTACAATGCTGTTTTGATATCGTAGGTTTGTAGCAAGTTTTACATCAGTAAAAACAGAGTCCTCCAACTTAGTACTTCCTTTCAAGACTATTTTAGACATCTGGGCATACTTGAGATTCCATATGAATTTTAGGATGGGTGTCTTTCAGCACAAAATGTCATTAGGATTTTGATAAGGACTGCATTTAATTGGTTCATCTCTTTGGAGGAAGCTGACATCTTAACAACAAGGAGGCTTCCAATCCACGATCACAGGACACCTCTCATTTCTGGTAGTGCCGGGTGGTTGTTCAGGTGGAGGGGACAGCACTCTTCCAAGTAGTCACGCAGGGTCCCAGAATTCCTCCACACTGTGCCTTCAGCATTTCCTCAGAACTCATCGACATCTGCATCCAGTCAAGGGAGAGAAAAATGCGTGTCAAATGCATGTGGGAAGTTTTCAAGGACTGGGTGTGGATGTAGCACACGTCTGTGCCACCCTCTCCCCTGGCCAGAACTACGCACGGAACCAGCAGACCCTAACAGTCGGCACTGCAGGCAGAACCAGCGGACCCCACCAAATTTGGGACTGTGGACTAACCAAGGGCTAGAGACTCAGTGTCTCAGGGAACCATATGCCAGCTCCAGCTGCCTGCTACCACTCTGACTGGCACTGTGGACGAACCCAGGGCTGAGACAGATGCTCTGCTAGAGCATCCTGTCAGACTACACTGGCCCGTTAACCTGCGCCTGGAAAGTCACTTAGCTCAGGAGCTCAATGCAAGGAGAGTGGAGCTGAGATGCACGAGACACTTACCCACAGCCCTCAGAGACAGCAAAAAAGATGGAGAATCCAAAGGCTTCATGGGTACCAATGTTTGTGTTTCTCATCCCCGAAGCCATGAGAAGTGTCCTTTGAATCCCGCTGCTGCCACCAAGCCGTTAAGAAAGAAAATACAACTGTGTAAGTCTAAAGAACTTCATTGCTTTATTCACCAATTCCTGCATCCGGAGGCATCCAAACTAGCAGATAGAAAGCAGCTCCAAGGAGCTGTACAGAATGAAAGACTTTGAAAGGCAAAAGGGAGAAGAAAAAGAAGTCACAGCAGGCGGGAAGATCGCTCGGTTATTGCAAGGTTACTTTCCTCAGGGGACAGCAGCAGTCTATGATGTGGAATACCTACCTAGGGCTGATTGGGGGATTCCTAATCCACTGGTTTAAGATTCTGTTTCCGGGAGAGTCGAAAATCTAATGAAGTCAAGACTCAGTTTGGTGAGGTGGGGCTTAGCGTAAGAGGTTCCTCTTGGGGCCCGCCGTCTGGTTTTGACACTTGACTCTGCTGGCCCCCTGCTGGCCCCGGGTACACCCGGGTTTCCCTTCCTGACCATTGTTGGTCACACATCCACTGCACCTGCCTCCAGTTCTCCCCCTTCCACACCGCAATCCCCGCCATGACTCCCTCTGACACTATCACGACTTCTCCCACCACACTGCCCTGCTTTCCACAAGGCCAGCAAGAGGCTTCGTAAGCACCACTTCATCAGTCCAGTGGGCTGAACGGGCTGCCCAGCATCGGGACTCAGAAACTGGTGAGCCTGTCACACGGCCTCCAATCACCGGTACCCCAGCTGAAGTGCCTGCCCTGATGAGAAACTCAATTTTAGCCAGCTCCATCGAACAGCATCTTTGCCCCAAGCTTCCCTTCAAAATACTCCACACATTTTCTGCCCCAGCTGTTTTTTGAGGAGTCATTTTGGGGGAGCCTTTGAGGCCACCTTGGTGATTCTGTGCCCGGGCACAAGCAGCTCTTGGCCCACACACGCTTTGATTGTATCACCTGGAATCGTAGAGCACAGGGAGCCACTAGATGGGCACCAATCACTGGTTTGACCACCAAGAGCCCTGTGAATATTTTAAAGTGGGAACGTCCACTTTCGGGTCTTCCTGTGGGCGCACGTCACAAGGCGCTCCCTGGTACCCCGCTCTCCCCGACATCCTCTGACCAGCTTTCCCCAGGCGATGTTCTGCAGTACATCATTGTCTCCACCGACCTGCCCCTAGAGGTGCACCCCACAGACCAGGAGTCCCTGGGTTTCCTGCCCTGACAGGCTACCACCGACCCAAAGAGATATGTCTGTTCTACTAGGATGACTGGACTGGCATAGAGGAGTGGCCCTAGCCACAGAAAAGCAGGTAACTGAGGCCACCCAGAAGTGTGGACAAACAACCCAACACGGACAGCAGCTCCATGAGACTCTATTCTACTCCTTGTAGGACAGTCGTCTAAGTCTCTGCCAAATGGTTTTAGGAAACCACCTGGCCTCAGACTATCTCTACTGGCCAAGGAAGGAGGGGTCGGGGCCCTCCCATGGTCTACCACCTGCATGTACATCAACAACTGACAAGTTCAAACCTACCTACACCAGAGGGTCCAAGAGGTGAGAATATTGTCGAGTATAACCGAGATCTCTGAACAGATTCCCAGGGCCCCCAAGACCACTGACCTATTTTCTTGGCTGGTCTTTTCAAGGTGGAGACCATGACTATGGACTGGATCTCAGACTGTTGCTTGTGTGATTTTCGTACTTGCTACTAGACCCTAATCAGATGTTTACTCTCAGGGCTACACCGTGCCTTACCCCTAATAGCTGCATGAATTACCCTAATTTCAAATTTTCACTGAAGAAAATCTGCTCAACATAAAATACACCATTTTAAGTATTTGAAAGTACACAAGTCAGTGACGTTTAGGACAATGAGAATGTTGTGTGGCTATCACTACTATCTAATTCCAGAACAGTTTTAATACCTTGAAAAGAAACCACACTCACTTCCTCTGTGCTTTGCCCTAACCCAAGGCCATGGAAGCACCTCATCTGTTTCCTCTCCCTGCGGATTTGGTATTCTGGACATTTCATTCAAATGGAATCAAAGAACCTGTGGCTTTGTGTACCACTTCAATTAGACACTTTTTTTAAGGATCATCCAGGGCTGAGCACGTCGCAGTGCTTTCTTCCTTTTTAGGGCTGTGTTATATCCCATAGTATCAATATGCCACATTTGCTTTATGTGTTCATAATTTGGTAGAAAGTTGGGTTTCTTTCACTTTTGGACTACTGTGAATACTGCTGCTTTGAATGTCCATGGACAGGTTTTCCTGTGAGTGACCATATGTTTTCCATGTTCTTTTGGAGCTGCCTCACAATGGACTATCCAGCTCAATGGTACTGATTGCTCGAAGATCTTAAGAAACGCAAGGCTATTCTCTACAGTGGCTGCATCATTTTACATTCTCACCAGTGATGTATGAGGGCTCCCCTTGCTCCTCATCTTTACCAACACTTGTGATTTTCCTTAATGTTGAATACAGCCTACATACTGAGTTCGAAACAGTAGCACATTGTGGTTTGAATTTCCGTTTCCCTAATCATGAATGACATCGAGCATCTCTCTTGTGCTTATGGGCCATCTGGATATCTTCTGGAGAAATGTCTATTCCAACCGTTTGCCTATTTTAATTGTTTTATTTCTCTTTTATTACTGACTTCTAAGAGATATTTATGTATTCTGAAGACTACATTATACAAGTTGAAAGTCGGAGAATTCAAGACCCCACTTTCAACAATGGATAGAACATCCAGACAGAAACTAAGGAAATGGCAGAAATAAATGACATTAAATACTAAGGACATTGTATTGAAGAGCAGCAGAATACACATTCTTCTCAAGAGCACACAGAATATTTTCCAGAAGAGATCATGTTTGAGGTCACAAAACAAATCTTAACAAAATTAAGACGACTGAAATTATACCAAGTATCTGTCCTGAACACAATGGCATGAAACTAGAAATCAACATCGCAAGGAAACCTGCATCATTCCTGAGAGATGGAAATTAAACAGCAGCCTCTTACACAGACATTAGGTCAAGGAGGAAATCAAGAGGGAAATTTAAATATAGCTCAAGACAAAAAGAATTAAAAACACAACAAAACTACGGGATGCAGCAAAAATAATACTAAGAGGGAAGTTTACAGTGATTAACTTGTAACATCTTAAAGAACGATCGCAAATTAACAACCTGACAACACACAGCACTAGAAAAAGGGAAAACTGAACCCAAAGTTAGCAGAGAGATGGAAGTCACAAAGGTGAGAACAGAAAAAAGGAAATAGAGGAGGAAGGCAAAAGATCAAAAGGATGAGCTAATGTTTTGAAAAAAGAAAATGGACCAATGCTTAGAAGATAGAATGCCTCAGAAAAGAGAGAAGAAGCAAGTAAAGTAAATGAGAATTGAAAGAGCAGGTCTTACAACTGATGCTTCAGAAATAAAAAGATCATAGAGATGCTTCTGAGCTCTGGCTCACTAACACAATGGGTGACCCAGCAGACTGAGTAAGTTCCTAGAAGCAACCTACCCAGTCTCACCCATGAGGAAACAGACAACTGAAGAGACCAGTGACAGAGAAGGAGGCTGAGTCAGTGATCACAAATCTCCCACAAGGAGGAGAGGGAGGGACCGACTTCATCGCAGACGCAGAGCTGGCCTGCCCAGCAGCAGGCTGACTCCTATGCACCTGCTGGTGCCCTGCATGCTCCTGCAGACGCAGGCCCCTGGCTCACCCTGGCGCACGCCAGCTCTAGTGGCCTCAAGCAGAGTCCTTGGCACCAGGGACTCAGCAGGCTCCAGAAACCCAGGCCCCCATCTCAGCCTAGTGCCTGCCATCTTCAGCAGCCCGAGGTGGCTCCCGTGACCCCAAGTTTTGTCCCTGGGACCAGGCTCCTGGTGGGTAGTGGAGGATCCACACTGTGGCTGACGCAGTGCCTGCTTTCTCCCGTGGCCTCAGGCAGCTTCCATGGCAGGGCTCCCAGTGGGTTCTGACAAACCAGGACCCCAGCTCACTTCAGCATTTACTGACTCCAGCGACCCCAGGCAGATCCCAGGGCGCCAGGCTCCCGATGGGCTCCTGGGAACTCAGGCCCATGTCTCACCAGGGCACCTTACAGGTCCAGCAGCCCCAGGCAGCTCCCAGGGAAACAGGCTCCTGGCAGGCCCCTCCACAACCAGGTCCCCAACTAACACATGTGCTTGCTGACTCAGGTGGTCCCCGACAGCTCCCACGGCACCAGGTACCAACAGCTTCCCAGGAACCCAGGCTTCCACCTTAAAACGGCACCTGCTGGCTCCTGCGACCCCTGGCTGATCCCATAGCTCCTGGCTCCCAGCTGGCTCCCAGGATCCCAGACTTCTGACCCACTCCAGCACATGCTGTCTCTCATGACACCTGGCTCTGTCAGACTCCCGTGAACAAAGACTCCCAGCTCACCTCAGCACCAACCAACTCCCATGGCCCCGGATGACTCCTGCCGCCCCCGGTTCTCAATCACCACGTGCAAACCCATGCTCCAGGGCTGGTACTCACCAACTCAGGTCCCAGCTGTGCCCAGGACCAGACTGGATGACATGCACCAAGCTTTCCACTCACCCCAGCACCGGGCTGCCCAAGGACTCCAGCAGCAAGCCTGCCCCGGGACCCCACCAGATGGCCCACATGGAACCCCAAGATGGGCTCACTGTGCCCAAGCCCGTCAGTAAAGCCTGGGAGAGGCACCCACTTCCTCAAATTTTCTGACCTCACAGCAACGCCACAAAGATCGTGAATAATCAAAGACCCATAACACCACCAAAGAGAATTATAAAACTCCAATGTCTGAAGAAGAAATGGGGATATAAGAACTATCTGACCAACGCTTCAGAACACTGCTCTTGAAAAATTCAGTCAGCTCTTGAATTCAGATCCCTACTAACGGAAGTTAGGAAAATCGTGCAAGAACAAATGAGATGATCAACACAGAAATAGAAATCATTAAGGCAAAACAAACAGCAATACTAGAGTTAAAGACACAAAGACTGCACTGAAAAATTCCATAAACAGCTTCAAAATCAGATTCAACAAGGTAGAAGCCATAAGTAGTGAAGAAGAAAACATGATGTTTGAAATCATCCAGTCAAAGGAGCAAGAAGAAAAAGCATGAATGGGGTGAGGAAAGCCGATGTAAATTATGGGATCCCATAACCAAAACAGCTGTGCATTATTGGATCACCAGAGGAAAAGAGAGGGAGAACGGAAAACAAAGTTGATTAACAAAAATAATCGCTGACAAGTTCCCAAATCTGGAGAGAGATTTAGACATCCACGTTCAGGAAGCTAATACGTCACCCCAACATTTCAGACTCAAATCATCTTCTCCAAGGCAGATTATAATAAAACTATCAGAACTCAAAAAAGGATCATACAACATGATCAAGTCCAACATTTGCAAATCAATAAATGTGACATGCCACACTAATCGAATGAAGGTGAAAATCAGAAAATTAACTCAGCAGATGTAGAAAAAGCATTTGACAAGATCCAGCACCCCTTCAAGATAAAAACTATCAATACATTGATTATTGGAGGAACATACACAAACTTAATAGAAGGTGTACACGACAAACACACACGTAAGAGCATACTGAACGGTGAAAGGCTGAAAGCTTTCTTGCAAAAGATCGAGAGCAAGCCAAGGGTGCCCACTCTCAACAAGACTTAGGAAGGCTTAATCAGAGAAATTTGGCAAGAGAAAGGAATAAAACGCATCCGAACCTCAAAGAAAGAAATATAAGTACCTCTGTTTGCAGACGGTATGATCTTATTTAGAGAAAGTCCTAAAGACTTTCCCCTAAACTGTTAGAACTAATAAATGAATTTAGTGAAGCTTCAGGATACAAATACACAAATCAGTGGCGTTTCTGCATGCTAGCAATGAGCCATCTAAAAAAGATATGAATGAAACAATCCTGTCTACAAAAGCATCACAAACAATGAAATGCTTAAGAATAAATTTAACCAAGAAGGTGAACCATCTATACACTGCCAGCTATAAGACAGTGATGAAACAAATTGAAGAAGACACAAAGAAATGGACAGACATCCTACGTTCACGGATCAGAAGGAATTAATGGTGTTAAAACTACCACCCAATGCTATCCAATGCCATCTCAAGATTCAACGCAATTCCCATTAAAATTCCCAGGGTATTGTTAACAGAAACAGGAAAAACAATCCTAACATTCTTATGGACCCACAAAAGACCTCAAATAACCAAAGCAATGCCAAGAAAGAAAATCAAAGCTGGAGACATCACAATTCCTGATTTCAAACTTTATTACAAGGATATGGTAATAAAAATGGTAAGGTACAGGTTTAAAAATAAACACATAGACCCACACAACAGAATCAGGAGCCCAGAAGTAAAACCACACACATACACTCAGCAAACAGTTCACATCTGAGGTAAGAAGATTCAAGGCAGAAAGGAAAGTCTCTACAATAATTGGTGTAGGGAAAACTGGGTAAGCACATGCAGAATGAAATTGGACCCCAATTTCACACCACTCTAAAAAATTATCTCTAAAGGAATTAAAGACCTAAATGTAAAACCCATAACGGTACCACTACTACAAGAAAACATAGGGGAAAAGCCCCTTGAAATTGGTCTTGGCCATGATTATTTGGATGGAACACCGAAAGTTCAAGCAACAAAAGCAGAACTTAGCAAGTGGGATTACATCAATCCATAAAGTTTCCTCACAGCAAAAGAAACAATCAGCCAAAAAAAGGGGGTTAATATCCACAATATATACGGAATTCTTACACGTCAAGAGCAAAGAAACCAAAAGTATGATTTACAAATGGTCAAAGGACTTGAATACTTTTCCAAAGAAGACATAAAAATGGCCAACAGGTACATGAAAAGATGCTCATAATCACTAACCATTGGGGAAATGCAATCAAAACTGTAATGAGCTATCACCTCACACCTACCAAATTGGTTATCCAGAAGACGACAGACAGAAAGCACTGGTGACGCTGCATAGAAAAAGGAACCCTGTGCACTGATGGCATGAAGGTAAATGGCTATAGCCACAGTGGAAAGTAGTGGGGAATCTTCTCAAAGAAATAAAAACAGAACTACTCTAGGATCAAACAGTTCCATTCATGGGTGTATATCCAAAGGAACTGAAATCAATAAGTTGAGGAAATGTCTGCATCCCCATCTTCATTTCAGCATTATTCACAGAGCCAGGACATGGAAATGATCCAAGTGCACACCAATGGATAAATATGTAAAGAAAATGTGATATATAGATATGTAACTACAAATATAATATAGAATGCAATATTATTCAGCCATAGAAAACAATGAAATCTGGCCTTTTGCAACAACATGGATGGACCTTGAGGGCATTATGCTAAGTGAAATAAGTCAGACAGACAAAGAAAAATACTACATGTTCTCACTTACATGGAATCTAAAAAAACTGAACTCAGTGAAATAGACAGGAGAATAGTGTTTGCTAGGGTCT
This sequence comes from Equus caballus, assembly GCF_041296265.1. Lineage (NCBI taxonomy): Eukaryota > Metazoa > Chordata > Mammalia > Perissodactyla > Equidae > Equus > Equus caballus. Next base: position 52,390 of record NW_027221996.1, read on the forward strand.
GCAGGGTGGGGGAAATGGGGACATGTGGGTCAAAGTGTACAAACCTCCGGCTATAAAATGAGTAAGTTCTGGGGATCTAATGTACAGCATGGTGACCATAATTAACAATACTGTATTACATAATTGGAAGATTATAAGACAGTAAATCTTAAAAGTTATCACTAGAAAAAAAAAAGCTAATTATGTGATGGAATAGAGGTGCTAACTCACCTTATTGGGGCAATCATTTCTCAACACATACCTGTATCAAATCATCGTCTTTCACACCTTAAACTGACATATGTTTTACGTCACTAACATCTGAATAAATCTGAAAAAATTCTCCGAACAAATGAAAACTTAGGAGTAGATAACGTACTGGTGAATTCCACCAAACTTATAAGGAAATATTAACAACAAGCCTCCTTACACTCGTCAAAGAAGTGAAAGAAAGAGAATAGTTCCACACTCATTTTCTGAGGCCAGCATTACCCTGATAGCAACACCAGACAGGGACAACTAAAGAAAATAAATTTGCAGACCATTACCTCTGACGACTAGAGTTGCAAAATCCTCCACAAACTATTTCCAAACAAAATTCACCAGCACATTAAGAGTATACGATGTGACCAAGAGAGATTTGTTCCTGGAATGCAAGGATGGTTCAACATACAAAAGTTCATCAATGCAACAGGCCAATCACAAAAAGGAAGGGAAGAAAAAACACGATCATCTCCATCGATGCAGAAAAGCACTAGACAAAATACAACACCCTTTCATGATAACACCATTCTACACATAGAAATAGAAGAAAATGACCTCCACATATTAAAAGCCATATAGGAAAAAGCCGCAGTGAACAAAATACTCAATGCTGAAAGACTGAAAGCTTTTCCTGTCAGATCAGGAATAAGGCAAAGATGTGTGATCTCATCACTTTCATTCAACATAGTACTGGAAGTGCTGACCAGAGCATTTAGGCAAGAAAAAGAAATAAAAGCCATCCAAATTGGAAAGGAAGAAGTAAGACTATCACTGTTTGCAGATGATATACTCTTATACAGAGAAAATTCTATAGAGACCACTGAAAATCTACTCAACCTAATAAATGAATTCAGCAAACTAGCAGGATACAAAGATGGCACACAAAACTCAATGGCATTTCTACACATAAATCATGAAAACTCTCAAAAAGGAAGTTATCAAAAAGACAGTCCCTCAGGCCCCCGCCCATGAATCCATGAGAGAACACGAGGGATGAGAGACACAAGGCAATCAAGCAAGATCCTCATATTTATTGATGGTAAAAAACAGATCTCTATAAGGAGCTTGAATTAAAAAACATAACAAGGCCATGAACCCCATGTAAAATAGCCTTTACGTGGAAAGCAGTTGATGCTCCTTATTTCTTTAAGCCCATTTTCCCTCATGTCAATACCTTCATGAAAAATCTTCGCCTAGGGAGATGTTATTCCAAAGACCACCCAAATACTGCTTTCCTTAAGACTCTTCATACTCTCCTCAAGCCTCATTTCTATGGGCATCTTCCAGACTCAAAAAAGGTGATGGAGAAAAACCTGCCAACCTTCCTTTTCATTCCATGCAGGAGGAAGAGAATTCTTTAGATGTACTGATCTCAAGTCAAAGGGCAACAGGTATGGACTACAAGGGGCATCTCAAAAGGTACGGAGAAAAAACATCCAAGAATGACGGAAAGGAAACCACAGGTGGTACCACTAAAGTTGTGGAGGGCCATAAGCTGCCATTCCTTGAAAACAACGGCAGAGCAGGTCATGACAGCAGTAGGGAGAAGGAAAGATGACATGGGAATGACTGCAGAGGGACAGATAACACCCAAGGCCTTGCTCAGACTGTGCATTTGAATCAAGCTCACACAAGTCACAGGCAAACCCAGGGTTCCAGCCCAGGGCTGCGTTCATGATTGGCTTCCCTAAAAAAGCTGCTTCAAGTCAACGCCCAAACTGGATGCCGGACACAGAAGGTGAGCAACAGAGGAGTGGGTGTGGACAGACACCGGGAGGTCACTGTGGCATCTCCAGGTCCCAGGATGAACACAAGCGACTGGGACTGATCACTACACACGGGGCCAGAAAGATGAATCCTGCGATAAAAGCATGGAATTACTATTGTTAGTACTTTTACAAAAAATGCTAAAGCAATGAGACCAGTGAATCTTTACAATCTGTAACAGCTGAACGAGCGAGCAGCACCTGAGCCGTTCATCATGTAATGTACGAACAAGTAAAATTCGTGTTGTGTATCTAGAGCTCCCTTGACCCTCCCATGAGCACTTAGAAATGTCACTGCAGCAGCCACATGGGAGTTGGACTGAGGCAGAGGACAGTGGTTAGGGTACTTCTCCAGTCCAGGCAGGAGACCGAGGAGGACTGAACTCAGAGGGTGGCAGTGGGGCCGGGCAGGAGGGGACAGAGGAGCTCGTGGGGGAGCTGTGAGAAAGAAGTCTGCAGTCAAGTGGAGAGGGAATCAATGCGATGCTAGGAAAGGAGGTCAGATGGAGAGTCACGTGCCAATGAGAGGAAGCCTTGGGCTTCAAAGGGCGCACAAGTGACCAGGAAGAGAGGAAGATGACAGACCTGCTGGTGTTGAACGGGCTGCGGAGTGGAAGCGATGCAAATGGGTATCCCAGGTCCAGAGCTCCAGTGTCTGGGGACCCCGGGAATGGTTTATTGCCACCTGCTGATTCAAGGACCATAAGCACACACCTACAGTCAGAAACACTTAAAAGATTACTCACAAACGCAATGTTCTATGAGTTTTAACAGAGAAATTGAGAAACAAGCCATGAGAAACAAGGCTAAGCTATCATTTGGCTTTGAACACTGGACTTTGATGAAGAAAGGAGGAAGGAGTAGAAAGACAAAAAGGAACGAGAAGGACGGAGTGGGGTCAGGGACTCAGCAGCACTTGTTAACTGGGCTTCAGACCTTTAGTCAACTGCTTCAGACTCAGGCCGTCTGCTTCCTAACGTGACTGACCTGTATCCTCAAGCAGTGTCATTCAAATTAGAAGTACCATGTGGTCAAGCTATTGTAGAGGCACCTTCTCACTACACAGGGACCTTATCAGCACTGCCTGGCGCTGGTTCTGAGCAGCTGTCCTGCATCATCGCTGTGTGGCAGGATGTCCCACCAGGTGGAAAGTGCCCATCCCCATTTCTCTAGCACTTTCTTCCTTGTCCTTCCCTCAGGCAGGTCCAGGATGCTCTCTTTTCTGAAAACTGCTCCCACGCTGGGATTCTTCGTCCCATCAGATTGACTCTTGTTCCCCCTGTGCTCCATTCTCCTGTTCAAGACAAGCACAAGGGCCCTCTGCACGGTGAGGGTTTTGCTTTGACTCACTCTGGGGAGACAGACAGAAGACAACACAAAGAATAAATCTGGGGAATTGCGAAGGTCATGGAGCTGTATAAATTCCTAAGAGGCACCTCTGATTCACGTTACCATCCTCAGTGATATGGCGATTACTACGATCCCCCTGGGCCTTATTCCCGAGTGGGGTCTCATCCAGCTTCCCCACTTCACACAAAGCTCCGAAGCCATAAAATAAAAGCGTGTTCATTCTGTCTACATAAAAAATCTCAAACAGCAAACACTTCCATGAGCAAGGTTTAAAAGAAAGACAACACTTGGGGAACAAGTAACTGAAACTTCCCTACAAAGGACCAATTTCCTTAGTATATAAAGGGCTCCTGCAAAGCAATAACAAAAGACCACTCATTCAGTAGACAAACGGGCAACGGATATAACGAGGCAGTGCAGAGAAATGGGAATATGGATGGCTCTTGAACATGTGAGGTGTTCCTACTGAAGAGAAATTTAAAACCCTACCACGAGATGTCCCTCACCCCTTAGACTGGCAAAGCAGGAGTCCGGCCACATTCTGTGTGTGTGCGTGTGAGGAAACACGTGCTCTCTTACACTCCTGCTGGGAGTGTAGACTGGCACCACCTCCACGGACAGCTGTCCAGCAATATCCACCACACTACGGATGCACAAACCTTCCATTCCAGAAATCTGACTTTCAGGAATTCACCCTCCAGATATCCTCACGTGTGCAAAATGACATAGAAACAAGGTGACTGACAGCATTGCTTCTCACACAAAGGGACTGGAAACAACCCACGTGTCTCTCAATAAGACAGTGCTTAAATACTGTTTCTGCGCGATAATGTTCCTACCAGCTATAAGAAAGACCGTGGGGTCAGCCCAGTGGCGCAGTGGTTACATTCGTGGGCTCCTCTTTGGCAGCCCAGGGTTCGTAGGTTCGGATCCCTGCTCTGGACCTGCTCACTGCTCATCTGGCCATGCTGTGGCACTGTCCCACAGACAAAATAGAGGAAGACTGGCACAGGTGTTAGCTCAGCGACAACCTTCCTCAAGCAAAAAGAGGAAGATTGACAACAGATGTTAGCTCGGGGCCAATCTTCTCAGTAAAAACAATAAACAAAACAGAACAAAGAACAGAAGCTGGGGCCGCGCCGATGCTGTAGTGCTTAAGTTCATGTGTTTGCTTTGGCGGCCTGGGATTTGCAGGTTCGGATCCCAGACGTGGACCTCCACACCAGTCATCACAGCATCCCACATCAAAATACAAGAACACTGGCACAGACGTCAGCTCAGGGACAATCTTCTTAAAGACAAAGAGGAAGATTGGCAAGAGATGTTAGCTCAGGGCCAATCTTCCTCATCAAAACAAAAAACAACCAGAAGCTTATCCTAAGAAAGTGTAGACTTTGGTGGAAGTCCTAGGAATCTGGTGCAACTTCAATGCAAGGCAGACGTTGGAGAATCTCTGGAGATGAGAATCGCAAGCTAGACACGGACTATTCAGTGACGCTGTGCTAAGGAGTTTGGATGTGGTTCTGAAGGCCATGGGGAAGCTCTAGGGAATCATAAGGAGGGGCTTTAGAAAGATGCGACCACACCAGTGCCCAGGACGGAAAGGACAAGACGCAAGGACAAGATCGATGTTCACTGCACAACGTCATTCCGAGGGAGACAGGCTACCTGTCGACGACTAAGGCAGAGAAGCAAGAGGAAAACACGGGGATGACCAACCACTTACAACCTGCTCTGTGTCTGCATCACAGTACACGATTGTTTCTGAAAGGCATGAAAGTAAATTAATTACACTCTCCTTTCTAAGAAGCATGCCAAACAGCTTTTACGTTTGTAGCAGGGCTCATCAAAAAAGTTTGGAATCATTACTCTGGTCATTTTCCTCATTTTATAAACGACTCACAGGGCCTGACCCGTGGCCGAGTGGTTGAACTTCCACGTGCTCTGACTCAGCAGCCCAGGTTCAGGGGTTTGGATCCTGGGTGGAGACGCACACCACTCGTCAGCCATGCTGTGGGGGTGACCCACACACGAAATAGAGGAAGACTGGCACAGAAGTCAGCTCAGGGCTAACATGCCTCAAGCAAAAAGAGGAAGATTGGCAACAGATGTTGGATTAGGGTGACTCTTCCTTGGCAAAAAAGAAAGAAAAATAGACCCATTCATAGTGTATCTATAAGCACAGATGTGAGATGCATCCCTGTCCTCACCCTCACTAGAGTCCTTTGCAAGAAGCTGGCAAGAAACCTGGCTTCTTGCCAAATGTGCCGGGATTAGGATGAAAAAACGAAACAGGACACAGCAGAGCACAGGTAACCGGAAGGCTGACAGTTTTGTTTTCGTTTTTAGGCAAGCAAAACTATTTAAAGATGAAGAAATAGAGCAGAAAAAAATCCACTGACATTCTCCTATGAAAGAAACAGGATGGCCTTCTAAAAGAAAACAATTTCTAGGCCAATGTTGCCTGACACCCTAAGACTATTTTCCCTTAAAAATAATCTTTGGGGTCCATTTCCAGTAACATGGGGGCCAAAATCACCTGAAACTCCTCCCACAGAGTGACACACTTAGAAATAAGGACTAAAAAACGTCAGCCTCTTTAAGTAAAGCTGAGTTTGCAGGTAATTGAAGAAACTCCTAGGGGTCCACGCCCAGAGCATTTAGCAGACGTGGAGTTCAGCAGCTCTGAGGCTGGGCCACGGCAGCTTGGTCATCTCCCTAGTGAGGTCCTCAGGTTCTGGTGGCCATGTGGAGGCAGGAGACAGAGCCTTGGACCTCAGTACGGCCGGGGTTGGAATCGAGACCCCTGTGGAAAGTTGGAGCCTTCACAGGCCCACAGCTTCAGTGAGGGCGAGCTAGACAAGAACCAGCTCAGGAGCGTGGAGACAGCCTCGGCCTGGTGAGGTGGAGGGAAAGGTCCCCCATGAGGACGCGGAGCTCCAAGCCTGCTTGCACGCGGGCCTGGGCCTCAGGATGTGTCTCTCCTGCAAGGTCCAGTGATCCTCCAGGTCAAAGTCAGCATGAAGGACCCCTCGCTGTTGGTCTCCCTCGAATCCAGGCAGAAGCAACAAACACGGCTCTAGAGGGTCATCTTTCCCACAGGATCCACACAGGCAAAGCCGCCCCGAGCACGATGCACAACAAAAACTCACAGAGCACACGAGAGCACCACCACGAGCCCCTGTGAGAACCAGGAGCTGCATTCGACACCAGCCCTTCAGACAGTGGAATCATCTGACCCACAGGCTAAAACGGCCGTGTTAACACGATTAACGGTGTAAGTGAAAACAGGGAGTAAGAACAGACTTTTGTTTTTAGAAAAAGACCAAGTGGTTGTGAAAGAGAATTCCAGAAATTAAAAAGAAAAACGTTTTCAAGTTAAAAACTCAATGGAGAGGTTAAACCACAGATTGAGCACAGCTAAGGAGAAAAGTGGTGAAATGGAATACGGACACAGAACACAGCACAGAGAGAGAAACAGAAATAGGAAAGAGAGGGAAAGAGACACAGAGAGCTAAGGGAAAAAAGTCACCTTCACAGAAGCAATGGGGAGAGTGTTCCCAGACAGATGGAGTGCGATGCGAATGCTCAGCTCAGGAAGTGAGTCCTGAGCAGGAAGAACACAGCTGCCTTCACACCCAAGGCACTTAGGTGAGTCACCAGAACACCAGCACAAGTGATCACAGCGAGAACACAGCATCTCCTATGTGCTCAACGCTTTACTCAAAGATCATCCTTTTAATATGTTGGCCTATTTCCTTCCAGTCTTTCATCTATGCATGTTTAGTACACATACAAAAATTTCAGGGGAAAATAAGATTGATACAATACATATAATTTTGTATGTACTTTTTTTACTCAGCGTTTTCCCATGAGCATTTTCCCAGGTCATTATGCAGCAGCAGCGGAACTGCATCAATAAGAGCGAAGAAGAGTTGAGTTGTGGTTACGAACGTGGGATGTGAAGTCAAGCGTTCTGTGTCTGAGTCCCAGCTCACGACTCACCAGCTGTGTGACCTTGGGTAAGTTACTGGTCCTCTCTCTGCTCCCATTTTCTCATCTGTAAATTAGTGTGAGTTGCTATTTACTAAGCTATCTGCCAGGCACTGTGCTAAAGACTTGAATAATCCCATTTGATTTTCACAAAACCCCTATGGATTACATGTGTTATTGGCATTATTTTACAGACGAGAGACTGGGCCTTAGAAAGAATGTGAAGTGATTCGCCCCAAATCACACGGCTGCTGATGGTGCTTCGACTTGAATTGAGATGTGTCTGCAAAACCTGCGCCCTTGATGCCACACTCTTCTTCCATACGTTTGAACAGCCTCAGAGTACGCACAGACTGTGAAGCTGACCACGAGAGGCCCCGAGTGCTGCTCATCTCCACTTATTTCCTTATTTATGTGCTTTGTCCATGTTTCTTTAGACATGTTCATTTTTCTAATTTCTATGTTGTATAGTTATATATTACATTATGTCATACATTACAGTATATGTTATGTGTGTATATATGCATATATGTTACATATATTGTCTATTAGGTTTTATATAGTTATATAGTATAGATATTAGCCAGTTTTATCAGGAATATGTTTAATAAACTTTGATTTTAGAACAGCTCTGGAGTTGCAGAAAAGTTGGGAGATAGTAGAGCGCGCTGTCACATGCCCCACACCCAGTTTCCCCGCTGTGAACACCTTCCGTGGGATGGTACGTTTGCCGGTAGTAGTGAACCAGTACTGACGCGCTATTGCGAGCTACAGTCCACACGTCACTCTGTTTCCTTGTTCCCACCTAAGTCCCTCGTCCCAGGGTCCCACCCAGGATGCACCCCACGGTTAGCCGCCAGGGCTCCCTGGGCTCCTCTCGCTGAGGTGGGTTTTGCCTAGCATTCATTTTTGCAAATCCTCCTTCCAATTTATAATCTCCCTTTCTCATTTGTGTGTGCTGTTTCCTGATGTATATGAAAAATAAACTCTATATTCGAATGGATCAGTCTTTTGTTCTGTGGTATCTTCTGCTGGATTTATTCTTAGAACGTTCTTCCCTACATCAGAATGGCAGAAATGTTTACCTATAGAAATTCACACTGTTTCACATTTTCACTTTTTATGTATATCTAATTCACCAAACCATACGGGATTTCTTTTGGAATATGGTATGAGGGGGGTCTGATTTGCTCTTTTCCAAATAGTTACCATTCCTCTGAGCACCACCTCTTACAGAGTCCTTCCTTGGCCCCTTGATGTGTGATCCTCTGTTCCCTGTGAACGTTTGCTCTTCTGAGCTGCCCGCTCTTTCCCACGGCTATGCCGACCACTCACCCCAGTGTGCTCAGGACTGTATCAGTTTTAGCGCTGGCAGCCCCGGTCCTGGGCACTCTCAGTCCCGGGCAAACTGGGACAGTTGGTCACCCACCCACCACCCAGCCTTGCACCACTGCCATGCTGTACTGCTTACTGTTGTGCGCCTGTTGTGCTCTCCCAAAATGGGCTGTTTCTCTTTCATGAAATACAGAATATTTCACCAAATTGCAGCATAAGAATCCTACGGGAGCTGCAATCCAGGGAAAAATAATTTGAGAGCAGACAGTGTTGCAGTATCGAGTCTCCTCCTGGGAACACGCAATGCCTCTGTCCAGCCTTCTTTATGTTTCTCAGTAAGACGCAAAGTTCTCTACACACAGGCCTCTACATCCACCTCATTCCCGGGCAACCTAAAAGTTCACACTGCTATATTAAATGGCAACTTTTCCCCCATTATATTTGCTAAATAATTTTTAAAATATTCCATGTATATTCACACAGTTTTTCCTAGATGCACCAGTGTGAATATGCGCGTGCTTTATTGATCAACCACAGCCTTTTTTTCTTTTGCTTTTTCTGGGTTACCCTAAGTCTTCTCCACTTCTACCCCCGCCCCACATCTCAACAACCTAATACGTATCTTTTTATTTTCCCCATACAGAGATACACCTAGACAGACAGATGGATAGATAGATAGACACATAAAGTAGTTACGTTTTTTTGATCATTCACTGTTTGGAAAGATGAGACGTTATTATATACATCTTTAAAATCTTCAATACCTCTCACCAGATTGCTTACCATGGCTGTAATACTAAATATTTCTCCCATCAATGTGTGAGAGTGCCTGCACAGAAAAAACACTCTTCCTCCCGGGTGCCTCCTGACTCTCACTCCACTGCCACACAGCACTCCTGACGCCAGATGTGTGGGTGCTCTGCTGGGAGCCATGGCTACATCATTTGATCGGCTGTTTGACAGGGTCCAGCCGATTAACGCCGAGGGGTGCAGGGTCGCCCCTTGGTGAAGAATAACTGGCCAGCCCCTCACATAGTTCTGAAACCTGTGCTGCTTCTAATTGCCCTTCATTCCTTTTCCTTTCTTAACCTCCAGTTTTCACTCCTTTGGGTGGCTGCTTGGGAGGCACTACCTCCTAGGAAAATTAGATATAGTAAGAGAATGTGACCACCTGCAGGTAACTTTCAAGATATTTTTCAGTTAATTATTGGAGGAGCACACAGTCCCATCTGAGACAATCAGAAAGGAATCCTGCCCAGATAAGATGTCGAATTAGGTTTATGGCCTCTGTCTGCTTAATGTTTCCTTCTCCCTCCAGTTCTTTGTCTAAATATATATGCATCGTCCTTCTAAGTTGGTTGATTGGATGATCAAGAAGTATCTACATATTATTCTGGACCTTCTGCTTTCTGTTAAAATGTTATAGAGGTTTTCTCCTAAAAGCAATAAATAATAAATGATTGATGAGTAGAATGGCCGAGGGGTGCAAGAATGCCCCTCGGTGAAGAATGGCCAGCTGACACCCCTGATATTTTCTGAATTATATGCACGCTTTCTAGTAAGGTTATGTTTATACTTATTTCTGTTTTTTATTCCTGAAGATATATAGTTTAGCTTAGCTTTTCAGCCCTTTACTTTACTAACAAAATGATACTTTCTCTGGCAGTGTGCTTAAGGGACTGTTAGCTCTACAATCTAAAAGACAAAGGAATGCTTCCACCCCCTAAAGGGCACGAAAAAGTAAAGATGTTTAACTGCCCACTGAGAATGCAGATAGCCCTGGGGATAAGACACCCTGGAGTCGCCTTTTGTTCCCATTAACCATCTACACTAATGGCGTAAATGATTGAGGGAGGCAGGGATGGCTCCACCAGGATGCAACCAGACGGACTGCTGTCCTGTCCGGAGGCCTGGACCTTCTCTCTTTGATTTAACTTTGCCATGAATTACAACAGGTGTCTAGGTACCTATCTCCTTTAGCTTAGAGACAACAAACACTAGTTAATTGCGGAGAAGACTACCATTAACCTTATGCTCTATAGAATAGAATGCTAATAAATATTCTTGTGCTCGTTTTTTACTTCCTTATCTCTCTGAGAATATTTGTAGAACCATTTCTGTACTAATCCTGAAAAATATATAAACGACACTTGTGCACAGTAAAGGCGGACTTGCTAACACCAACCCAAGTCTCATGTCCTCTTTATTTCCCCCTCCCTCAGGTTTTCGCCGGCGCCATCTCTCCCGTGGGAACCTGGACTCTGCCAAGGCTGAACCCCGTCAGTGCTCCACACACCAAGCCATCCTCCAACCCCAGCTGGGTTTCCCCAATTCAACTCCGTTCTAACGCTGACTACTTAGAGTGGGCACCACAGCTCACAAGTTAAGGGCTCAGTCCCACGAGACTGGCCCCACTGAAGACGCTAGTTGAAAAGGGCCAGGTTGTCACCTGCACTTCGGACTGACCAGCTATCAACTGGGGCACACATGACCCCCTCCCTGGGTGTGACAATTTGCTAGAATGGCTCACAGAACTCAGGGAACACTTACATTTACGGGTTTATTAAAGGGCATAATAAAGGATGTGGATAAAGAGCCAGATGAAGACATTTATAGGGCGAGGTCAGGAAGGGCCCTGAGCATAGGAGCTTCTGTCCCCGTGGGTTTGGGATGTGCCACCCTCCTGGTGTGTAAACGTGTTCACCAACTCAGAAGCTCTCCAAACCCTGTACTACTGGGATTTTTATGGAGGCGTCATCACATAGGTCTGACGGACACTAATTCCATTTCCTGACCCTCTGCCCTTCCTGGAGGATGGGGTAGGACTGAAAGTGCCAAACTTCTAATCACCCCTTGGCCTTTCTGGTGATGAGCTCAGATCCTGAAGTTATTCAGGAACCCATGAAGAGTCACCTCGTTAGAACAAGGGATGCTCTTATCACCCAGGAAATTACAAAGGATTCAGGAGCTCTGTGTCAGGACCCAGGCTCAAAGAACAAATGCTAGAACAGAAGATGCTACTGGTGCTTCCATCATTTAGGAGAGCACAAGGTTTCAGGAGCTCTGTGCCAGGAACTGGGAGCAGAGGCCAAAATAGATATTTCCTATTTATTTCGGAGTACTTTTTTCCCACACACCCAGCAGCAATAACTTTTGCCAGCAAGAGTCACATCATAAAAGATTTCCTGGATAAAATATGGTGCATTGGAGCAATGGAACCCCATGCAGCTGTCAAAGGAAATGAGGAAGGTTTCCATATACTGCTACGGACTGATCTCCAGGACACACCAGGACGGGAACGAGCAAGGTTCAGGACAGTGTTACAGGAGGTACTTTTCACGAAACAAAGGGGCAATATAAGACCAGATATGACTACTTGTTTATGTTTTCAAAATAAACAATGGAAGTAGAAACTAAGACCTAATAAAAATGGTTACCTCTAAGAAGAAGGAATAGGTGGTTGGGGGTCAGGAGGGGAAGCTAGACTTCTCCGAATGTGTTTCATCATTTTCACTTTGGAATTATTTTCATAATTATAAAAATTACACCAAAAAATTCCTAAAACATGAAAAAAAATACAACAAATGACTCTTAAATATAAATCAGCTGTTGGCAGGAGCAACAGAGAGAATTATTCCAGGTTTCTTAAGGCACAGGAATTGCACAAAACTGGTAGGAGATACCCCAAAGACAAAAGGAATCCAAAAGAAATTGTAAATGACATTCAATAATCATATTTGTTAGTAATAATACTGGAATTGTTATTTTTAAACTGTAAGATATATATCGTAGAAGAAAGTAAAGAAATAATTATGTTAATGTAATTAGCATCTGAGATTTCAGCATAAAAGAGAGATGAATATAAAATTAAGGAAGTTGAGAACAAACTCTTTAGTCTTAATGTTGAAGTGGAAATATCAGAATAAATTGATTTATATTTCTCTTTCTAAAATTACACTTTTAATGTTTATAGTGGAATAAGTCTCTCCTCTTTTCTGGAGCTTCTGGGTACGTGGTCTTCACTAGAAAGACTACAAGGCGATGTTTTGATATATGTATACTTTGCGAAATTATTACCAGAATCAAGCTCATTAACATATCCACACCTCACACAGTTATGATTTTTTTGTGCTGAGAACACTGAAGATTAACTCTCAGCAAATTTCAAGGACACGATTCAGGATTGTGAGCTGCAGTCACCATGCTGGGCATTAGATCACCAGCACATGTTCATCCTACAGCCCTGGAACTTTGTACCCTTTGACCCACGTCTCCCCATTTCCCGCCAACCCCCCTAGACCCAGCCACCACTCTACTCTGCTTTTATGAGTATGACTACTTTAGATTCCACACATAAGTGAAATCAGGCAGTAGATCTATTTCTGTGTCTGGCTTGTGAGTTGTTTTTTCAGCTCTTGTAAATGTAATGTTTGTCTCATTTCCCTTTCTAGGTGTATACAGCTATAACACAGAAAATTATTCATTGTGTGTTTCTGTTGGATCTAAATTGGCTCGTTCATTATACATTTTGGTTACTAAAATCTCCTGGGTTGTCTACGTATATAAACATATGTTAACCAAAAGAGATGGATCATTTAATCTCATCTTTCATACTATACATACAGATATTCTTCTCTGACTTCATTCTCTAGAACAGCATGGCCCATGGAGTTTTCTGATGATGCAAATGTTCTACAGCTGTGCTAACACAGTAGCCACTAGGCACACGTAGCTGTAGGGCACTTTCAGTGTGCCTAGTGAGACTGAGAAACCTTTAAATTTTATTGAAGTTTAACTACTTTAGATGTAAATAGCGACATGTGACTAATAGCTACCCTATTGAACAGATCAGATCTAGAATATCTGAAACAATGTCAAATAATAATGAAATCGTAGGAAAGTCTGTATAGTCCCGGCTTTACTCAAAATAGTTTCAGTCTTTTGCTACTTAGCGTACCCTTTGCTGACAGTTTTTTGGAAACCGAGTATTACATTGAGGTATTTTTTTTTTCTATTTCTATTTTACTTAGACTTTCTATTAGAAATTCTGGCTAAAGTTTACCAAATTACTTTTCTCTATTTATTTATGTAATCGTGGGACTTTCTCCTTCATTTTGGAGACACAATGGATTACGATGATAGATTTTCTAATATCTGACTAGCCTCATTGCTGAAATAAGCCATATTTGGTCATAGTCTAACTTGATTCATGTGATTTTAAAATACAAATTAAAAAGTGACGTTTAACTGGAAATTACGTTCCAGCTTCTTCAGCAGCACCTGGCTCTTTCCGTTTCTTCCCCATGGGTGACAAGGGAGGACTCTGCTCTCCCTGTTGGGCAGAGACCACCCTCACTGCAGAGCCCAGACTTAGGCTAGGCAGTTCTTATAAAAATGCTTAGGAGGACCAAGTTAACTACAAATTCCATGTGCCACAAACACTTTTTTCTAGTGTTTCAATAGAAATAAAAATGGCTAATTAGTTCAATTCTACTGGGTAACTCCTAGGAATAAAGTAAGGAGCAGCAAAGCGCATGTAGAACATACAAATTAAAGAAAAATTTATTTTCTCTTTATTGCAGAGGTACCAATTTAAGCAATGTTAGATGGCAGGCTTTATATATGGGGAAATATTCATAGAAATATACAGTATTTTCCAAATACTCTAAAAAGTAAAATATCTCCTAGATAAAGAAAGAGGTCAGGGAAATAAAAGATCATTCTCAGCAGAAGTAAAACATTATCACCTAGAACTAATTTGGGAGTATCCACATTAGAAACAGGAATGAGAAAGATAAAGGAGCACTTATGACAATACTAAGAGGAGTCCCAGAGAAAGCATCTTCAACCTGTGTACCTGACTCCCACTCAGTCCACCCAGGGCTTGTGAGGACAAAGGCACAGGCTTAAAAACCGGCAGCCTCTCCACTTCCTATGGCAAAGAAGACATGAAGTCCACGGTTAAGTGAGGGAGGCGACTATAGACTAAACCTGGCGTGTCTGTAATATTCTTTACATAGACTACACTTCCGAAAGTTCAGTCCAGCCCACGTAAAGCATCAGAGCTCTTAAACAGAAATACGTGCTGTATACACCCTGAACCCTTACCGAACTCCAGTTTAGCGCTACCTGTTTTCCTGATGCAATAAATCCCACGGCAGCTATAAAACAAAGAAGTTCTTACTGATGCCCTGGTGGTTTTTATCATCATTCCAGTGAGCCAAGAGCGAGGTTTGTTTTTTTTTTAGATTGATAGTTTCTAATATGTTATGACCCACTAATGAAAGCAGAAAAGCCACAAGGTACAGACCATATGAAAAAGTTCATAAAGAAGCTCAGGGCAAGAGAGGAGACAAAAAATAAGGACATTAGAGGAATCTGATGCCCTGTCATGTACAGTGGCCACTACAGTAGAGACTAGACACACAGCCAGAACGCTAGCCAGGTTAACATGACACCTCAAGCTAAAGGCCTATTTACCTCAGTTTCTATTATCTGGTACATCATGTCCACCTTTCAAAAAAAACAAGACATGCTAGAGACAAGAGAGAATACAGTCAGAAGAGACAGAGCAAGCATCAGAACCGTGCTCAGATATGGCAGAGATTTTGGAATTATCAGACTTAGAATTTAAAATTACTGTGATTAATATGCTAAGGACAATAATGGAAGAAACGGACAACATGCAACAACAGATGAGGAATGTAAGAAGAGAGAGGAAGTGGTAAGAAAGGAACACAAGAAAATGCTGTAAACCAGAAACACTGTAAGAGAGTGAAGAATGCCTTTGATGGACAAGGCTGAGGAAAGGATCTTGGAATCTGCACATACACCAATAGAAACTTTCCTAACTGAAATGCAAAAAGAGAGAATGGGGGTGTGTGGGGGGAAACAGGATATGGAAAATTTTGGACAATTACAAAAGTAATACCTATCCACAATGGAAATAACAGAAGGAAAAGAAAAAGAGAGAGAAGAAGAAAAATATGTGAAGTAACAATAGCTGAGAACTTTCCCAAAGGGATGACCGATGCCAAAACACAGATCCAGGGAGCTCAGAGATCACCACAAATAACCAATACCAAAACATCTACATCTAGGCATATACTCAAACTGCAGAAACCCAAAGACAGAGAGACTCTTGAAAGAGCCAAGAGGAGCTAAAGCCTTTAGTGCAAAAAGGGTAAGAAGTACAGTGCCCTTCTCATTAGAAGACACGCAGGAGAAGAGGAGAATTCTACATCCAGTGAAGCCATCCTTCAAAAGGAAAGAGGAACTGAAGAGTTTCTCAAATAAACTGAGGGATCTGCTTGCCAGCAGACATGCCATACACAAAATATTAAAAGAAGTGCTTCAGCAGGAAGAAATAGAGAATCGGAATAAACCAATCACAAGCAAAGAAATCAAAACAGCAATCCAAAATCTCCCCAAAAATGAAAGCCCAGGACCAGACTGCTTCTCTGGAGAATTCTACCAAACATTCAAAGAAGATTTAATACCCATCTTTCTCAAACTATGCCAGAAAACTGAGGAAGGTGGAGCATTCCCTAACACATTCTATGAAGCCAACATCACCCTGATCCCAAAACCTAACAAGGACAACACAAAGAAGGAAAACTACATGCCAATATCACTGGTGAACATAGATGCAAGAATCCTCGACAAAAGTTTGGCAAACCAAATACAGCAATACATTAAAAAGATTATAGACCATCATCAAGTGGGATTTATACCAGGGACACAGGGATGGTTCAACATCCGCAAGTCAATCAACGTGGTACACTACATTAACAAAATGAGAAACAAAAACCACATGATCATCTCAAGAGATGCAGAGAAAGCATTCGACAAGATCCTACATCCATTTATGACAAAAACTCTCAATAAAATGGGTATAGAAGGAAAGTACCTCAACATAATAAAGGCCATATATGACAAACCCACAGCTAACATCATACTCAATGGGCAAAAACCGAAAGCCATCCCTCTGAGAACAGGAACAAGACAAGGGTGCCCACTCTCACCACTCTTATTCAACATAGTACTGGAGGTTTTGGCCAGAGCAATTCAGCAGGAAAAAGAAATAAAAGGAATCCAAATAGGCAATGAAGAAGTGAAACTCTCGCTGTTTGCAGACGACATGATCTTACATATAGAAAACCCCAAAGAATCCATGGGAAAACTATTAGAAGTAATCAACAGCTACAGCAAGTTGCAGGATACAAAATCAACATTCATAAATCAGTAGCATTTCTATACTCCAACAACGAAATAACAGAAAAGGAACGCAAGAACTCAATCCCATTCACAATAGCAACAAAAAGAATAACATACTTTGGCGTAAATGTAACCAAGGAAGTGAAAGACCTATACAACGAAAACTACAAGGCTTCCCTGAAAGAAATGAATGACGACATAAAGAAATGGAAAGACATTCCATGCGCATGGATTGGAAGAATAAACATAGTTAAAATGTCCATACTACCTAAAGCAATCTACAGATTCAATGCTATCCCAATCAGAATCCCAATGACATTCTTTACAGAAATTGAACAAAGAATCCTAAAATTCATATGGGGCAACAAAAGACCCTGAATTGCTAAAGCAATCCTGAGAAAGAAGAACAAAGCTGGAGGCATCACAATCCCTGACTTCAAAGCACACTACAAAGCTACAGTAGTCAAAACAGCATGGTACTGGTGCAAAAAACAGGTGCACAGATCAATGGAGTAGAATTGAAAGCCCAGAAATAGAACCACACATCTATGGACGACTAACCTTTGACAAAGGAACTGAGGGCCTACAAGGGAGAAAGAAAGTCTCTTCAACAAACGGTGCTGGGAAAACTGGACAGCCACATGTGAAAGAAGGAAAATTGGCCATTCTTCTTCACCGTTCCCAAAAATAAACTCAAAATGGATCAAAGACCTAAAGATTACACCTGAAACACTAAGTCTTCTAGAAGAGAATATAGGCAGTACACTCTTTGACATCAGTATCAAAAGGATCTTTTCAGACACCATAACTCCTCAGACGAGGGAAACAATAGAAAGAATAAACAAATGGGACTTCATCAGACTAAAGAGCTATTCAAGGCAAGGGAAACCTGGATTGAAAAAAACAAACAGCCCACGAGTTGGGAAAAAATATTTACAAGTTATTTATCTGACAAAGGGTTAATCTCCATAATATATAAAGAACTCAAACAGCTCAACAACAAAAAATCAAACAACCCAATCAAAACATGGGCAGGGGACATGAACAGACATTTCTCCAAAGAAGATATATGGATGGCCAATAGACACATGAAAAGATGCTCACCATCACTAGTCATCAGGGAAATGCAAATCAAAACTACACTAAGATATCATCTTACACCTGTTAGAATGGCAAAAATAACCAACACAAAAAGTGATGAATGTTGGAGAGGTCGCGGAGAAAAGGGAACTCTCATACACTGCGGGTGGGAATGCAAACTAGTGCAGCCACTATGGAAAACAGTATGGAGATTTCTCAAAAAGGTAAAAATATAAATACCTTACGACCCAGACATCCCACTACTGGGTATCTATCCAAAGAACTTGAAATCAGCAATTCCAAAAGCACCATGCACCCCTATGTTCATCGCAGCATTATTTACAATAGGCAAGATGTGGAAGCAACCTAAACATCCATCAACCTCATAGATGATTGGATAAAGAAGATTATGGTATACATACACAATGGAATACTACTCAGCAATAAAAAAGATAAAATCGTCTCGTTCACAACAACATGGATGGACCTTGAAGGTATTATGTTAAGTGAAATAAGCCAGATAGAGAAAGTCAAACTCTGTATGACTCCACTCATACGTGGAAGTGAACATAGAGACAAAGAGAACTGATTGGTGATTACCAAGGGAAGGGGGGGTGGGGAGAGGGCGCAAAGGGTGAAGCGGAGCACCTACAACATGACTAACAATAATGCACAACTGAAATTTCACAAGGTTGTAAACTATCATCATCTTAATAAAAAGTAAAAAAAAAAAAGAAAAAAAAGAAGTGCTTCAGGGAGAACGAAAATGATATAGGTCAGAAACTCGACTCTATATAAAGTAAAGAAGAGCATTGGTGAAGGAATCAATGAAGGTAGATAAATCTTTTCTTTTTCTTATTCTTAATTGACCTAATAGGTAAAAGTTTGTTCAAATTAATAGTAATGATGTGATTACAGCATAGGCATGAGTGAAATGAACGACAACAATTTTATAAGGAATGCAGGAGCGGAATTGCCAATATCCTGTTACATGGGACTTGCACGACCCATGGAGTAGTATAGCGTTATTTCAAAGTGGACCTAGGTTAGTTGCAAACATACAGTGCAAAGTCTAAGACGAACACTAAAAACGTTTTAGAAAGAACTATAATTGATACTCTAAGAAAGGAGACAAAATGAAATAAAATTAAATGTTCAGTTTAAAGCAGAGAAAGAGAAAAGAAGGAAGTAGAAAGCCATTACAAACGTGACAGATATTAATTCAAATGCAGCAATAACCAGACTAAATGTGAATGGTCTGAGTACACCATTATGAGATGGAGACTGTCAGAGAACACAAAATAAACTATATGTTCCCTATAAGAAACCCACTTTAAGGATATACACAAATTACAAGTAAAGGGATAGACAAAGATATATCCTGCTAACACAAATTAAAAGAAACCTCGAATACCTATATTATTTCAGACAAAGCAGACATTAGGACAAGAAAAATGATCAGGGATAAGGTATTCCATAATAACAAAGGTGTCAATACTCCAACACGTAATAATCCTTACTATCTACGTACCTAACAACAGAGCATCAAAGCGTGTGAGACAAAAACTGATAGAACTGCAAGGAGAAATAGACAAATCCGCCATCATAGATGGAGACTTCAGCATCACTCTGTTAGCAATGAACAGATCCAGCAGGCAGAAAATCAGTAACAACACAGTTGACCTCAACAGCACCATCAATCAACCAGATTTCAGTGTTATCTATAGAGTCACAAAGACCCCAAATAACAGCTAAGGCAATCCTGAGAAAGAAGAACAAATCTGGAGGCATCACGCTTCCTTATTTGAAACTATACCACAAAGCTATGGTAATCAAAACAGTATAATACCCGCATTAAAACACACCCAGAAAACAACAGAACAGAATCAAGAGCCCTCAGCGAAACCCATGCATATATGGTAAACTAATCCTTCACAAGGAAACCAAGAATACTCTATGGGGAAAGAATAATTTCTTCTGTCAGTGGTGTTGTGAAAACTGGCTAACCGCAGACAAAAGAAGGAAATTGGACCCCCAGCTTAGACCACTCCCAAAAATTAACTCCAAATGGATGAAAGACTTAAATGTAGGACTTGAAACCATAAAGTTCCTAAAAGAAAACATAAGAGAAAAGCTCCTTCACATCGGTCACGGCAATGACGTTTTGGATATGACCCCAAAAGGAAAGACAAGAAAAGCAAAAATAAACAAATGAGACTACAACTATCTAAAAACTTACACACAGCAAAATAAATAATCAACAAAATGAAAAGGCAGCTTGTAAAATGGGAGAAAATATTTGCAAGTCATCTTCTGACTTTATAAATAACTCATACTACTCAATAACAAGAAAACAAAAACAAAACAATCTGAGTAAGAAATGGATAGAAGGGCTTAACAGATGTTTTTCCAAAGAAGACGTACAAACGTCCAACAGGTACATGAAAAGATGCTCAACATCATTACTCGTTAGGGCAATGTGAATCAAAACCACAATGAAATAATACCTCACACCTGTTAGAATGGCTATAGTTGAAAACTGGTGTGGACAAGGATGTGGAGAAAAGGAGATCCTTTTGCACTGCTGCTAGGAATATATATTAGTACAGCCATGATGGAAAACAGTTTAGAAGTTCCTCAAAACATTAGAAGGAGTTACCCAGTTTCCCAGTACCATTTGTTCATGAGAATATGCTTTCCGCCATTATGTGTTCTTGGCTCCATTATCAAAAATTACATGACCTCACATGCAGAGGTTTATTTCTAGGCTACCTATTCTGCTCCCTTGTTCTCTAGGCCCATTTTGTGCCACTATCCCATTGGCATAATTTACTATAGCTTTGCAATATAGTTTGAAGTCAGCAAGTGTGATGCCTCCAGATTTATTCCTTCTCAAAATTGCTTTGGCTGTTTGGGGTCTTTTGTGGTCCCATCCAATTTTAGAATTGTTTTTTCTGTATCTATGAAAAGTGCCATTGAAATTTTGATAGGGATTGCACTGAATCTGGAGATGGCTTTGGGATTGTGGACATTTTAATAGTATTCATTCTTCCAGTCCATGAACACAGGATATCTCCCCACGTGTTTCTATCTTTTTCAATTTCTTTCACCAAAGTCTGGTAGTTTTCATTGTACAGTTCTTTCACTTCCTTGCTTAAATGTATTCCTAAAAATTTTATTGTTTTTGATGCTACTGTGAATGGGAAAAGGATAGTCTTTTCAATGAATAGTGGTGGAAATGTTGCATACTCATAGGCAGAAAAATGAAATAGGACCCCTAAATTGCACCACTCACAATATTACCTCAAAGTGGATTAGAGACTTAACCCTAAGTCCTGAGATCCTAAAACTCCTGGGAGAATACATGAAGAAGCTCCTGACTCAGGTCTTGGCAATTGCGTTTTGGATATGACATCGATAGCACAAGCTACAAAAGCAAAATCAACAATTGGAACTATAAAGCTATATAGCTGTAAACTATAACTATAAAGCTTCTTCACAGCATAATCACAATCAAGAAAATGTAAAAACAACGTACGGAATGGAGAAACAATTCACAGACTGTAGAGTGGAGAAGGGGTTAGTACCCGAAATATAAAAGGAACTCATACATCTCAACAGCAAAAAAACCAAAATAATCCGATTTAAATATGGGCAGAGGATCTGAATAGATATTTTTCCAAAGAAGAAATCCTAATGGCCAACAGGTACATTAAAAAAATACTCAACATCGCTAGTCACTAGGGAAATGCAAATCAAAACAACGTTGAGCTATCACCTCACACCTGTTCAAATAGTTGTCATCAAGAAGACAAGTGGAAAGTGTTGGCCACATTGTGGAGAATAAAGAAGCTTTGTGCACTGTTGGTGAGGATGCTGATTGGTTCAAATACTATAGAAAATAATACGGAGAATCCTCAAAAACTAAAAGTTGAACTACCGTATGCTCCAGTAATCCCACTTCCTGTTATACATCCAAAGGAAGCGAAAACAGGATATGGAAAAGATATCTGCAGGCACATGTTTATTGCAGCGAGTAATATAGCCAAGCTATGGAAACAACCCAAGTGTCCATCAATGGATGAATGGATAAAGCAATGAGGTGTATGCACACACAAGGGAATATTATTCAGCCATGGGAAAGAAGGCTATCCTGCTAATTGCAACAACATGGGTGGACTTTGAGGGCATTCTACTTAGTGAGATAAGCCACATAGAGAAAGACAAATATCGTATGACATCATCATATATGGAATCTCACATGTTGAATTCATAGAAACAGAGAGTAGAATGGTGGCTACCAGGGGCAGAGGGGTGGGGGAATTGGGGAGATGTTGTTAAAGGGTAAAAACGTGCAACTAGAAAAGGAATAAGTTCTCAAGATCCAGTGCATAGCACAGTGATTACAGGCAAAAACACTAGATTATATACTTCAAAATTCTTAAGAGATCTGTTCTTAAATGTTCTCACCACAAAAGAAGTTATAATCATGTGATGTGATAGAAGTGTTATCTACAGCTATGATGGTAATCATATGAAATATATAAATGGATCAATCAACACACTGGACACCTTTAAGAAATTGCAAGCAGAACTACCATGTAATCCAGCAAACCCATTCTGGGTATATATCCGAAGGAAACGAAATCAGAATCTTGAAGAGATTTCTGCACTCGCACGTTCACTGCAGCATTCTTCCCAATAGCCAAGACCTGGAAACATACGAAGTGTCCAGCAACACATGAATGAGAAAGACCATGAGGTATATACAGAAAAGGAAATATTATACAGCCATAAAAAAGAAGGAAATCCTACCATTTGTGACAAGGAAGGATCTGGAGGGCATTATGCTGGGTGAAATAAGTCAGACAGAGAAAGACCAATACTGTAAAATCTCATTTATATGTGTAATCTAAAAGAGCCAAACTCGGAGAAACAGAGAACAGAATGGTTTTTGCCAGGGGCTGGTGGTGGGAGTCTAACAGCTAGATCTGAAGTTAGCATGAGGGAAGCCAGCTTAGGAAAGGAAGCAATTCTGTAACCAGGACCCTGACTCACTAGTCTCTGGGAATACCTTCTCGCCTGCACGCAGCCTACGTGATTAAGCACCTCTCCCTGGTGCAAAATACATCACCTGCTCATTCTGAGACTCTTGCTTATGTACATCCTCCAGCTGTGACAAGACAACTTTGTTCTCTGAGTTCCCCAGGAACATGACAACCTCCAGAAAGAAAAATCCTGCACTGCTACCCATCATGAACGACAGACCAAAGAGATAACTCGGCGCCTTGCAGTTTGTCACACCGGATGGTCGACATCCCTAAACCCTCTCTTTCCCTGCCCATCTCCCCTCCATAAACTGCCTCAAGGTTCTGTAGGATTGGAAGGTGGTTCTTTCGGACACTAGTCCGCCATCTTCCGATTATGCTAGCTAACTGCATAAATTTTCCTTTCTCAGCCACAGGCCTGTGTGCAATTGACTGGCATGAGATTGTGGTGAGCAGAAGGCGCCCCTTTTGCTTAGTTACAGAGGAAATGAGGAGATGTTGGTCAAAGGCTACAAATTTCCAGTTACATGATGAGTAAGCTCTAGTGAATCTAATGGACAGGATGGTGACTATAGTTAACACACTATATTGTATACTTGAAAGTTGCTAAGGGAGTAGCTCTGAAATGTTCTCCCCACAAATAAATGGTAATTATGGGAGGTGATGGAGGTGTTAACTAACCTTATCATTTCACAGTGGTAATCATTTCACAATATACATGTGTATCAAATCATCGCATTGTACACCTTAAACTCAAACAATGTTATATTACATCAACTATATGTCAATAAAACTGTGAAGTAAAAAGAATTTCAAGATGACAACAATGGAGCAGGAAATCAAGGAAGGGCTTTTCTGCACGAAGGACCTTGTGTGACAGCACAGGTGTCACACCTGTGAATCTGGCAAAAACGCATCTAAAATCTGAGCACTTGTCGCCATCTCCACTGCTGACAACCTGGCCTGTGCTCCCACCAGGGTTACTACTGGTGCCCCAATGGTCATCAAGATCAAATGCAACCAGCCACCGTCCCACGAAAACTAACGACATTTAGCAAATGCTGAAATATGTGTACACATATGTATAAAACATGTTAGTTTATAATACATACCTGAAAATCACATATTATCTTATTAGAATTAGATGTAATGTAAAATGAAATTGGGAAATACCCCAGGCTGAAAGCAGAAGTGTCCTGGTGCAAAGAGACCACAGATCTGTACGCAGTTCCCATGACGGGATGACTGTGTGCAGCAAGTGGAAACTGTCCAGGGAGCTCTCAGCGAAAACTCCTGATCCAGATGGAGACGCGCCGAGTACAAGGCCGCACCCCTTGCCCACGGCCGCCGTGAGAAAGGAACTGAAATCTGCGAGAGAGACGCAGAAACATACTTTCTGATTTACACAATAAACAACAAGAAAATAAAGGAGTGAGCAAGGAAGAAGCTACAGATAAAAATATCAATTCTGCTGGGAAAGACGTTTATAATAAAAATAAGGTATAGATATCTTACTTTTACCTTTTGAATGGACATACACAAACATAAAGAAGATGTCTTCAGATTTTACATTTTTAAAGGAGAAAATCTGTTTGCAATGAATGTATCTAATTTACAAAACTGTCATTGTCTTAGGTCTTTAATATGATGAAGCTTTAAGTTGAGTATATTTCATGTTAAATGCTTTAAGCAGCATGCAATGCTGTTATTTTAAAAATCACCATTGTGCTTGGATTGTCGAAAACTGATTCATGATATATTCTTATGAGATTCTTACCAACAATTTGGTCGGGGCCTGGATTCATTATTGTTGTTTAACAATACTGGCCACATTGGAATCCTGCAAAAATGTTTCAACGAGCTCATATTTAAAAATATTTAAGATTGTAGCTCTGTTATGAGAAAATGCCAATCATGGTAATATTCTCATTTGAAAGCAAGATAAGCAAAGAAGTGTATTTTAAATATATTATACATAGTTTGTCTTCCTTTAAAGCCAGGAAAGTAAAACTGTAATAACTCCTCACTCTGATATACTTAAAATATTGAAACAATGTGTATTAATACGTCATCTTTACCTTTGCAATATTTTTTCAGCTACTTTCTCGTTACAGGAAAAATTACCCATCAACAATTCATGTAGTGCGTGTGTATCTGTACACTTTTTCCCTTTCGCCCAGCAATTCTGTAGTCTCCAGACGTGTCCTGTGTTCCCAGCTCCTTCCCCGGGAAGGCCCGACATCTCGCACATCCTTTCACGAGGGCACCTGTGTGTCTGAATCTGTGCACGATTCCTCCCACAAACCCCGCGAGCCTGTGACACAGCACAGCGGGCTGTGATTGCCCCATGAGCCCCGTAAAGGACGATCCTGTGCACAAGAGGCCTCAGGAACACACGCCCTGAGGGAGTAGAGAACAAGCCCCGGGAACAGTCCAGACCATGCAGCTCTGTGCGCACAACCAAAGGAGAAGGTCAGAGGAGACACCCAGGCCCCTGCTGGGCCGGCAGCGGGCAGGGAGCATCCTCCTCCCCAGGGAGCGGCACATCGATCCTGGGGACAGGAAGCTCTTGTCTCACTGCGGCCAGGAACCAGCATCCATGGGCAGCACACCCAGCACCACACCCTGGTCTCTGGGGCCCCGGTCAGAACAAGGCGGCGGTGTGAGCCCTGTGCCCCCGGCCGGGGAGCAAGCTGGCTACCGCTAAGCAGGGACTCCTAAGCCGAGGCACAGCAGCTCAGTGGTCACACTGTTCAGTCCCTTAATTTCTGAAGTTCAAACGGAAATGGGCACAGCATCCCAGGCCTTGATGAGAGTGGATTATGATAACAAGAAGTACAGGTCAAAATGCAACACGCGGTGCGTATTCTCTGTGCTGCCAATGAATGAGGGGAACTTAAAAGAAAAGAAAATGCCCTTCACAAAAGGGTACAAAAGGAAAATAAATAAAATCCTTGTGTAAAAATATAAACAAGTAAAGACAAATCTGTACCCAGAAAACTACCAAATGCTGTGGAAAGCTGGCAAAGAAAACCTACCTAATAGGAGACGTATTTCACTTCCATGATCAGTAGACTCAGTATAATGAAGACGTCAGCTCTTCCCGACTGGACCTATAGAGTCAACACAACCCCAGTCAATGTCCCAGTCAGACACTTTGTAGATATCTACAAACCGTTTCTGCACCTGGAATATCCTGCACAACACTGAAGAGCAAAGTTGAGTAAGCCGCACTTCCCCGTTCCAGGATTTAAAAAGCTACAGCGAGCATGATGCTGGGGTAAGAATGTGCCAGTAGATAAATGGAAAAGAACACAGAGTCCATAGATAGACTCACAAACATGGTCAACTGATCTTTGTCCAAAGATCAAAGGCAATTTGATGGAGAAAAGTTAGTCTTTTAAACAAATGGTGATGCCACAATCGGGTGACCTTATGGAAAACAATTAACAAAGACACAAACTTTCCACATGACACAAATATTCACCAAAATTGTTCATGGATGTAAATGTAAACTAAAAAGCTATTAAAATTCTAGAAATAGCAAAGGAGAAGATATGACCTCGGTTTTCATGAGGACCTTTTATCCTCAACATTGAAAGAATGAGTCTTCAAAGAAAAATCAAGTTAAGGTGGACTTTGTTAGAATTAAAATTTTCTACTCTGTGACAATACTGTTAAGAGAAGAAAAAGACCAACTCTAGACTGTGAGAAATCTTTGCAAGAAGCATATCTAAGAAAAGGCTGTATTAAAAGGTACAAAGCATCATAAATTCAACAATAAGAAAACAAACATTCCAATTAAAAATGGGTAAAGATCTGAAAAAACACCTCACTAACGAAGATATAAGCATAAATTAAGCATGCAAGAACACGCTCAAAATCACTTATCATTAGAGAGAAGAAAACTGAAACAAAGTGAGACAACCTTTACACACAAATAGACGATATCAATTCATGGCTGGGGGGCAGGACAGCACAGACTCTGTCATCGCTGCTGCCCATGCCGAGTGGTGCAGCCGCTGTGGAAGACACTTGGGTACTTTGTTACAAAGCTAAACATCATCTTAACTCGTGATCCCTCAACCATCTTCCTAGGTATTTACACACTGTTTTCAAATAGAACGTCAACAAAAAAGCCAGCACACATATGTACACTGCACCTTATTTATAGGGGCAGGGAACTTGAATGAACAAAGATAACCTTCAATAAATGAAAGCACACCCAAATGAGGTACATCCATGCAATGTAATGCAATCAAGTGCCAACACTGAAAGAACTATCAAGATGAACAGACATGGAGGAATCTCAAACTCATCTTTATAACTGAAAGAAGCATCTGTGAAGGCTGGGTAGAGTATGATCTCATTGATATGGCATTCTGCGAACACAAAGCAATCAATTTGATACACAGATCAGCTTCCCAGAGCTGTGCAGGGATGGTGTGGGCGGAGAGGTCAGGAAATCTGTGTGATGCTTTAATGGCGGATACTTGCCTCTCTGCCTTTGACAAAATCCCCAGATTTTTACAGTAGAAAGAGCAAATCTTGACTTACACAAATTAGTAAAATGATTTAGGTGGGTGGATCCTTGGATGGAATGCAAATGAGACTAAAGAGTGTAACTATATTGAGAATGGAAAAAACACACAGCAAGTGGTGGGGGAAGTGGTGTTGACCTAAGGACCTTTGGAAATGACTGGAATCTGTACAACTACAGGAAAAGAAACCAACCAAGCAAAGAGCCCTACTTGATAAAGTTCTTTCTCAACAGTTACTGGTTAATAACTGTGAGGCCCCTATGCATCTAGACCAGGATTGGAGAAAGGACTGAGTGGTCACCAGACAGCAGGAGACAGGGTTCCACTACTGGAGGGGCAGGTTTCGGGGAGGGCAGGGCGCGGGCTGGAGGGCTCCATGTGGCCATGCATTCGAGTGGGAAGCCGTGCTCTGAACTGATGCTGACCTTAATCTAAACATGGCCGTTTCCATATAGACACATTTATAGCAGACAGTGTACACACGGTAAGGTCAGCACACCAGCCTAACTTAAGCATCCTGCCACCGAGAGGGCCAAGAAGCAAGGACACCCCGGAGCAACCAGCACACTGAGCTCACAGAGCCATGTTTTTAATGCAATTGTCTCATACAAGGAGCCAGCGTTCCTTGAGGAAAAGGCTGATTCCAGGCTGAGGCTGAGAATGCACAAGACAATGCTGCAGAGTCCTGCAGAGCTGGAAAGTAAGGCGGTGTTAAACCACCAACCACAAACGGCATTTTTCGATCACTTTCACGTCCTAAGACACATTAAGCATTAAAAATAAAGAAGACACTTATACGATTGCAACCATTTCCCCTTTCACCCCAGGCTGCCATCTGCCAGTCCCCATCACTCATGATTGAAAAGTTCCAATATCTGGCATATTCACTTCACAGTCATGTAGGTTTCCCTTCTCCTTTAATTTGTATCAGAATTTCTCCCCAGAAACAATCCTGAATATGCAACAAATACCCAGCATGCTGTGATTCTGAGCCTTCCAACACCTCAATGAAGAGATACTTTTATAAAGTAAGTCTTCTTAAAACATGACTGAGAAAGTAGAGAATAAACCACGAGGGAACAGCCCAGAAAATAAAGCTTCTGTGCTGACCGTTTAAGAAAAACGTCGCGGGGCCCCGAACGCAGCCCCCTCGTCAGCCATGAGGGCCAGACAGGAGGTGTGTTCTTTCTGAGCAGGAGACCCCAACATGACCGCAGCTGTGTCTCCTCCATCCTCCTGACAAGCGAAGCACCTTCCCCGCTGAGGATGCAGCTCCTGCGGCCTCTGGCAGAACCCGCAGGCACCCCACGCTGCTCACAAATGGAGGTCCATGCGCCCCCTGCCGGACACCGGGGGCAGAGCAGGAGGCTCAGAACTCACAGCTGGAGGTGGATGGCCGCCCCTTCCGGAAATGGTGCTAAATTACTCAAACCCGAGTGCCCTAGTCTCTTTGCTGATGGTCCCGAGGACGCTCTGCTGCAGCCAGCGCTGCTCTCTTGCCCAGGACATGCCCCACCCCTTGGAGCCATGGCCTGGAGAACAAGGGAGTCACCAGGCTTTGGAGTCCTTGAACAAGACCGCCTCGATGCCACGGCACAATGAAAGCACCCATTTCAAGTCCCTAGAATACAGCCACCCATTTTCATCATCAGAGTCTCCACAGGATGTTAGGTGTTAGACTCAAAGGACTGCAGCTCTGCTTGTGATCAGACCCTCTTTGATAAACTGCCCTACAGACTTGATCACAGTCACAGAGAACTGAAGCCAAAGATGAGAGCTGAAAATCCGTTGGCTCGTCCTCATTTGTGGTCCTGAATTGTGGTCCAGAGGTGCTTCCGAGGAATCCGCAGCTCTCTGAAGCCCTGGAGGACAGCTGGTCTGCCTGAGAGCTTGTCGGGGAGGGAATCCAGCTGTGTAGCAAGTGCATCCAAAACTGATGAAGTGAGGAAGAATATTCGGGTCCTGACTGTCTCTGTTCGATTGTATTTTTAGGCACAAGAAAGTAATCTGCACTCCTACCAGCTACAAACTATCTGAAAACAAAAGAATGGTAATATATTTAAAATGTGATACATCTTTAATATCAAAAAATTGTTGGGAGAGAATGTGATTTTCGTTTTTTAAATAAACTTATGCACAGGTGGCAAATTATCATGCTCTACACCTGAAACTTATACAATAAGAAAAAATAAATAAATAAACTTAAGAATTACATTTTTAATTTACCCTTTCAGCTCTTCAAGGGCTATTTACTGTTTCCAGATTTGGAAACATATTTTTTCATGGAAAACTTGCTTCAGAACAATTTTTGTTACAGACTTCTTTAAAGTCAAGTCAAGTCATCTGCTGGCCCAAAGATAAATGAAAATATCAGTTATTGGAACATTATATAGATTTGTTTCCTGCATATAGCATCTCAACACAAGCTTTCAAATAGCAAGTGACTCTGCCTATTGATTTTCCTCCAGTCAGAGGGTCAGGACCCAGCTACCTTCAATTTGGGGATTTGTCCTCTTCGACATGTGGATTCGGCTCTGGGCGTGTCCTTGGGTTCCTTCCATAACTTTGCAAAGGGGAAATGTATGGCACATCCTGAGGCACGTTTTCATGGACTGAGCCTATACATGCAAACAGCACTTCCAGCCCATTTCCTTGCTGAACACTACTTCACATGGGCACAGAGTGAAGAGAGCAAAGAGGCTGGAAAGGAAATATTATTGTGGTACTAGTGGAAAAAGAGAGACTTTGGTCTAGAAGCCTCTTTTGGGGTTGTTTGTTTTATTTGTTTTGTTTTTTGATGAGGAAGATTGTCCCTGAGCTACCATCTGTTGCAAGCTTCCTCTGTTTTGCATGCAAGTCACTGCCACAGCCTGGCTGATGAGAAATGGGTACGTCTGCACCCAGATCTGAGCCCAAGAACCCCCCCGGGCCTCTGAAGTGGAGCACATGAACGTTATTAACCACTATGCCACCAGGCTGGCTATTGCTTTTTCAATATGTTCACAAATGCTATTTTTAGAACAAACAACCAATTTTCTTGTTTGCACACATTTTATTCAGTAAAAAGTGTGACTCAGTGTCTGATTACCCAAACTAATCACAGGGAACAAACTGATGGAACAGGACAAGGATGTCACTCATTAAAGTTCATGGCATCACTGGCTCTTTGAAAGGGTGATTCCCGTTGATTATCAAAGGGCCATTGTTTTCTAAAATGTCAGAAAGATACGATAATAGCTGTAGTAGCAGGTGTGGGTTGATGTGAGTGCCATCACTCAGTCGCGACGAGACGTCTTATGCATCCAGGATGGTCTGTGTTGCTGTCACTCAGTGTGCGGAGAGGTGGGCAGAGGACTCAATCCCTGTGCTTGGAGCACTTCGTGCTGCCCTGCAGTCTACATGTCCTCCGGTGCATGGACACACAGGTTACATTCTCTACCTTCACAGAAATTAATCCTGACAAAATGTACAAGAGGCTGATAGATATTCCTGAGAAGAAACACTTAATCGGCTTACTTCCAGATGTACAACCACGATGTGAGTGAGAAAGTAGCCAAAGTGGTCCTTTGACTGTGAGGAGGAATTCTCCTTCCAGTCTCCCAGTGCCTGGGGAGCAGCATGCCCCTAATCAGAGCCCCTGAGAAGTCAGCCAAAGTCCCGTTATGGAGAGGACTTGAAACGTAAGTATGTGGGTTTTTCTTACCTTACATTTTCTTTAAGTGTGGACTCTAAAAAAGCCAAGCTCATGGAAACAGAACAGCATGGCGTCTGCCGGGGGCTGGGAGGTGGGGGCAGTGGGGGGATGTAGGACACAGTGTACACACTTTCCTTTAGAAGATGAATAAATTGTGGGATCGACTCGACAGAATGATCACTGCAGTTATCAATACTCTATGATACACTAGAATGTTGATAAGACAGCGGATCTGAAATGTTCCCACCTCACACGCACACAAAGGTAAATATGGGAGGAAAGGGAGGTGTTCACTAAGCTTACTGTTGAATTCATTACACAATATGTGCGTGTGTCAAAATACGGCCTCGCAGTCCTTAACCTCACCCAATGTTACATGTCAATGATAACACGATAGAGCTGGGGGACGGCACCTCAGGATGGCAGCAGGAGAGCATGAGAGCAAGCACCAGGCTCTCCTGAGCGAGGGGCCTCGTATGACAGCACAGTCACATGCCTGCAGAGCCAGCCCTGGTTCTCCCTGCAACTGCACATCTCAGCCCTGAGCACGTGTCGCCTTCTGCACCGCTCACACCCCAGCCTGAGCTCCCCATGTCACTCCTGTGGCCTCCTGGCTGGCCCTGCTTCTGACTTGGCCCCTGCTCCTGCCTCACAGCACCAGGGCCACAGTAAGTGGGATGGCGCCCCTCCTTACTCCAGCCCTCCCCTGGCTCTTCATCTCGCCCAGAGTCAAACCAGGCTGCACAATGGCCGACAAGTGTTCTCATCCCCCAGGAGTCTCTCCCTTGCTCACTTGGCTTCAGTGACACGGAATTCCCAGCAGTCCTCAGACAAGCCAGGCCTGTTCTTGTGGCGTTTGACCTTGCTCTGTGTCTGCCTGGAACCTCCTGGGCATTGGGGGCCCGTGTGTGTGCTCCCCCCACACTCTTAGGTCCCATTCATTCACACGTCTTTATCAGGCCCCAGACTCTATTCTAGGCACAGATGGCTGGACCCAGCCTCTCTCTGATCAATATGAGGTGGAACTTCATTGCATAAGCGTATTGACTATTTTATAGAGATTTTGCTGGAAAAACAAACGAACAAACAGAAAAGTAATAGGAAGAGAACTAGTCTCTCCTAGTCCCAAATAATTGACAGAGTGAGATATCTAGAACATGCAGCACAACGCACCATCCTTAATTAGGGGTTGGGGTCAGGGTTAGGGACAGGCTTAGCCATCCTGCAGAGGAACCCTGAGCGAGCAGACACGGGTAGGTGGCCGGTCCCTGGGGGCCAGGCCTCGGGGAGGGCGGGTCTGGCACTTGTGTGGGGGACGCCTGGCAGTCAGGTCTCAGAGGTGCGGGGCTGCGCCCTTCACCTTGGCTCAGGGCGGACCTCTCCTCATGGTGGTGATGCTGAGAAGGAAGAACGCAGTCAGCCTCCTGGTCCGGAGGGAAGTCAAGGCACGAACTGCCCGCCCACTTGTCCGACACATGAGGGACGCTGGAGGCAGAAAGAGTCGGCGTAAGTCCATCAGTAGAAAGAGCGGTCTCATTCCGGCCAGGGTGGCTCTGAGAGTTTGAGAAAGAAGCCCCCTCAGAATCAGTGGGGGCGTCAGCTGGAAGCTTGTTTAGTTAAGAAAATAGTCTGTTCACGTAGGATTTGAGCAAAATGGCGGGGTGAGCTGACCTGGGACTCTCTCCCCTCCAAAGTACAACAAAGGACTGACAAAAAAACCCTGAATTGCAGCTAATGAACCTAATGCCAGGACTCAGAGACCTACAGTATCAAAAGACAGAGGATGGACCCCCTGCTGCCCACCTCGGAGGAGCTGGAACGGGGTAGGAGAGAACTTTGCTCCCTCCCCTAGAAACCGGGATTGCTGCACGGGTCGGGAAGGAGCGGGGGCGGGGACGCATGACGGGGGATCACCTAGGACTCCCGTCCACCGGTACAGTGGAAACCCGCTGACGGGGGAAAGCCTCCGTGTGCGCGGACCCCATAAACCCAGGGCCCCGGGAGACCAGGGAACAAAACTGATGAATCCACATTGGTGCGCAAGAGAAACCGCCCCCACCTCCCCACCCCCACCCAGCAAAGCGCACTGGGCGCCGCCATCTTGCCCGAAGGCAGAGAGCTCAGAACACGCGGCACTAGACCCCCATCTAGTGGCGACGGGCTGTAACTGCAACCGAATTCTACCACCATGCGAAAAAACCACTCCTCTACCACCCAGCAATGTATAAAAGCCCCAGACCAGAAGGAAAACAATAAAAACACAGAATTAGGTCCTGAGGACTTGGAAATAGGTAAACTAAGTGATAATGTTCTTTCGCAGTGAGGAACATATGTAGGCATTTCTATTGGGTGTTTATCTAAGAGAGGAATTTTGGGGACCTAGAGTATGTGAAGCTCCATCTTCAGGAGATCTTAAAACAGCTTTTGAAAGTGGCGGACACCCTCAGCAGTCTGTGAGGGCCCAGTTACTCTCCATCCTCACCGACTCTTCATATTTTCAGTGGTTTTGTTTTAGTCATTGTGCATTAGTATCACATCTTGGTGTTACTTTACATTTTCCCCACCAGTAACAATGTTATGCACCTTTTCAAATACTTGTTGGGCATTTAATTTTCTTCTTTGTGAAACGCCTAGTTGAATCTTTTGCCCATTTTTTTCTGGTAAGTTGTCTGTTTTCTTAATAATTTATGGGAGTTAGTTACGTATCTTACATGAGGCTTTTCCAGATAAAATATGGCAAGTGTTTATTCCCATTCTGTTCTTGCCTTCTCACTCTCTCGAAGATATCATTTGACGAGGAGATGTTCTTAATAATAAAGTCCAATTTATACATTTTTGTGTTTATGTTTAGTGTACCCTCTGACCTGCCTAAGAAATCTTTGCTTGCCCCAAAGTCATGAAAATATTCCCCTGTATTATCTACTACAAATGTCATTGTTTTAAACATCCACATTTGGATGTAAAATCATCTGGAATTGACCTTTGTTTATGGTGTGAGGCAGGAGTCAAGGTGAATTCTTTCCCGTCTGGATAGCCAGTGCCCCTGGACCACTGACTGAGAAGACTGTCTTCTCCCCAATGCTCGGCCTGACTCTTCTGTCACATACAAATGTTCACGTCTGTGGGTCTCAGGGGGACTCTCTCTTCTTCTTCCTTCTCCTTGTGGCTGTCCTTGCAGTAGGACGGCACGCTGCCCTGATGCCTGTAGCTTTATACTAAGGCTTCATATCTGGTAGTGGAAGCTCTCCGGGGTTGTTCTTCTTCTAGATTGTCTTGACTATATGTGGCCACTTGTATTTCCTGCGCCAGGTGACGTAGAGGGTCAAATTTGAGTGCTGAAAATGGCCAAGTGGTCTCCGTCCTCCAGGAGCTTTCAGTCTGGCTTAGAAATGGAGAGCCATGCCAATCTTCTCTGGATTCCAGCTGGAGCATCTAGAGCCCATTGAGGCAGAGCGAGAAGGTGAGGGCATGCAGTCTGGAAAGACTCTGCTTGGGTTCGTGGGCTGGAGTTCCCTTAAAGGCACTGGAGTCCTTCTGTTCTGGTGGGTTCTGGGGGCACCTTGGTGAGAGGAGGGACGTCTCCAGAGACTGAGACATTGGTGGGGGCCATTGTTCTGAACTGGTCCAGGCATGCTGACACACAGACCCTGGTGGGTGCTAAAGTTGATGATTTCTATTCCTTTCTAAGGTGTTCCCACACCATCAATAAACTGTTTTCTGTTCTGTCATGAAACCTACTTGATGCCTCTCTTCTTGACTGAGTACAAACCAGGAAGGTCTGGGGTGCAGATCTCAAATATATGAATCATTGCTTCTGCCCCCAGGCAGCTGAAACTGTTCACTTATATTTCCTCACTCTTTGATACTCACTAAATACTACAGATAATCTTATTTCACATGACGCTTTTGGGAGGGAAGCTACAGATTGAACTTTTTTTCAAGTGAGTCTAGGACACGTTCTTTTGTACTTACATTTGGAAACTGAGGCATGTCTAACATCCTATAATCCATACACCCCTAATCAAATAACTGAACCACCTTTTCAAGGGCAGACTGAGTTCAACCTAAGAATGTTGCCTAGCTTCCTCTGAGAAGCTAGCCTCACTTCTCAAAATTCCTGCCCTACAACCAGAAATCGAGTTACCTGTCAAACTGACAAAAACCACTTGCGTAGGCTAACCTTCAGAAACCTATATACGTAATCTGCACTTTCCTTGGCCATTATTTAAAGGGCTTCTGAATGGACTATACATTGCACAAACCGTGAGAGTCAATGAGAAAAAGAGAGTAAATACGAGTGAATGGTGTAAATGAATTGCTTTATCTCCTCAACTTAATTCCATTCCCATGTACTTGAAACATTTACCACAGATAATCTGACATCTTAGAAATGGAGTGTTAACAGTACCTCAGAATAACCCCCATATGAAGGCCTCGCCAACCAGGCCTGCAAAGACTATGGTACAGGGAAGAGAAGGTTTGGGAGTCAGACAGACAGGGGAAATATTTTAATCCCAGCTCGGCCACTAAGCAGTTGCGTAGCCCTGGGCATACACGGGTGTAAGCTTCAGTTTCCCCAACTGTAAAATGGGGATAACAACACCTGCCTCAAAAGACCACTAGGATTCAGCATGAGGGAATCCGTGAGAGCACCTGGCACATGGCAGGCACTCAACAGTCAGAATGAGTGAAATCTTTTGGTTTCCACCAGATATCAGTGGTAGCAAATGCAGTCATACAACCCGGTGTTTCCTCTTCCTTTGTCAGGCATCATTATTTCTAGAATTATTGTAAGGCATCATTACGATTAGAACTCAAGCATCTGGAAGAGTGCACGCACACCACAGGGACTTAGAGACTTCGAACTCAGGGAAATTGAATTCTGGTTAGAGAAGAAAAGTTCCTTAAAAATGAACAATAACACAAAATGTTCAACTGCCTGTCACAGACCATAATTTCAAAGGGGAGAATGATTACTTAAAGATGACACGACCAAGCAAGACTTCAGGGAAGAACTGGAAATAGGAAAACCTTGAAATAAGGCCAAGACATAGCTATGGGGAGGAGGAATGAGAAATCTCTTAGAGAATGGAACAGATTTCACAGAGTAGCAGCAGTGGGCATGTGTATCCATCAGCTAGTCAGGGAATAATAAAGAGACCAATTCTGCTGTAGCGCAGAGTTTTGTGTAGGTGAGTGACAGAACATAAGACCATAAAGTAGTCAGGGATGACATTAGGAGAACCCAAAAAACAAATTTCAGATAAATAAATCATGTTTGGCAGAAATCATAGACTTTTTCAAAACAAACCATGAACAACCCAGTGAGCTAACAAGACCGATCGATCAGAGATGTCAGTGAGTAGACTGGAGAGGAGAGAGACAGAGACTAAGTGACCAGTTAGGAAGCCACTGTCACAATCCTAGCAGAGAGTGATGAAAACCTGAATTGGCATGATGGTGGCATGACGGTAAAGATGGAGACAGAGATAAGAGGTATAATACAAAGTCTCACAGACCTGAACGCAGAGGGAAGAAGCATGGATGACAGGGTAGACTCAAGAGTGGGAGCCTGAGAGAATGGCAGCACCATGAGAGGAAGAGGCAAGTCTGGAGTCATCTAGGGACACAGGAGGCAAATGTGGTTTCAGATGGGTTGTTACCAAGGTGATACCCAGAAAAAAAATACTAAAAGTCAGCACACAAAGACCTGAGTTCTAGATGGGAAGGGAAGCCCTCTGCTCACCAAGCGTGGCTGAATCCACGCAAGGTGCAAAGATTCC
Organism: Equus caballus; assembly: GCF_041296265.1. Classification (NCBI taxonomy): domain Eukaryota; kingdom Metazoa; phylum Chordata; class Mammalia; order Perissodactyla; family Equidae; genus Equus; species Equus caballus. The sequence goes on from NW_027221996.1 coordinate 89,440, forward strand.
AGCGCAAAGAAACAAAATGGGACCAGCACACTGAGTATGGCCCTCCCTGAAACCCAGGTTCATGAAACAAGTGAAATCCTCAAAGAAATCAGAGAAGCAGCAAAAAAAAAAACCCAAAATTTAGTGGTGTCACTAAGGCCAAGGAGATGAGTCTCAAGAAGAGAGAGGAGGTCAAGAAAGCCGCATCCCACAGAAAAATCTAAGATGAGAGCTTGAAAACAAGTCATCACACATGACAATTATGAGGCCCCTGGAGACGTTCAAAAAACCAGGTTCAAAGAAGTCTCAGACGGCAGGAAGAAATAAGGAAGTAGGAAGAAAGCAGGAGCAGTATCTATACTCTATACTTTCAAAGGCACTTTCCTAGTAGAAGTCTCATTCAGATTTGTAATCTGGAATAAAGAACATGTGGTTTTAAGAAAATGAGAGGCCGGCCCAGTGACACAGTGGTTATTTAGTGGCCCAGGGTTCGCAGGTTCAGATCCAGGGCAAGGACCTACACACCACTCATCAAGCCATGCTGTGGCAGTGTCCCACATATAAAATGGAAGCGGATGGGCACAGATGTTGACTCAGGGTGAATCTTCCTCACTGCCCCCCAAAAAAGAAAAAAAAAAAGCAAATGAGAGAATCTGATACTACAAACTTCCTTTAGTGGTCACAGGCCCTAATCTTTCCCTTCCACTCTCCTTGTTTCATCTGATTTCCTTACCTTGTGTAGCCTCTCGACAACCCTATTTCTAGGCTGTACTTCTGAATCTCCTTTCAGTAAGAGAGGGCCAGGTCTAGTCACACCTGCCCTTCTCACCTCTCTCTTTTTTTCACTCACATCATATAGGCAAGGACAAATGTCAGATTTTACAAGAAAACCAAGATTTGATCAACATTTCTCTTTCATGTTTTCAAAAGGAGGCCATTTTCCAAAAAGTACATAGACAGATACTCAACATTATTAGTTATTAGGAAAATGCAAATTAAAACCACATTGAGAAACCACTTCACAACTACTAGAATGGCTAAAATTAAAAAGACTGGCCAGGATGTGGAGCAGTCAGAACTCTCAAACACTGCTGATGGAAATGTAAAATAATACAACCACTTTGGAAAACAGTTGAGCAGTTTTGTTAAAAGTTAACATACACCTACCCTACAATCCAGTCACTCTACTCCCAGGTATTTACCAAGAGAAATGGAAGCATATGTCCATACAAAGACTTGTATGGCCAAACACTGGAAGCAACTCAAATGTCCAATAACAAGTCAATGGATAACCAAGTTTTGGCATATCCATACATTAGACTACTAAGCAATAAAAACGAGTGAACTATTCATAGGTCCAACAACATAGATGAATTTCAAAATGAGTATGCTGAGTTGGAAAAAAAAAAAAGCCAGAAAAAAGGGCATGCAGACTGCATATTTCCATTTATATAAAATTTTACAAAATGTGAACTAAATCTACAGTGACAGAAAGCAGATTCATGGTTGCCTGGGGATGGACGGACGGATTGGAGAAGGACATAAGAGAGGTATCACAAAGGGCCATGATGGGGGCTGTTCCCGTGGTGCAGTGGTTAAGTGCGCACGTTCCACTTTGGCGGCCCGGGGTTTGCCAGTTCGGATCCCGGGTGCGGACATGGCACCACTTGGCAAGCCATGCTGTGGTAGGTGTCACACATATAAAGTAGAGGAAGATGGGCATGATGTTAGCTCAGGGCCAGTCTTCCTCAGCAAAAAGAGGAGGATTGGTAGCAGTTAGCTCGGGGCTAATATTCCTCAAAAAGCAAAAACAAAGGGGCATGAAGGAACTTTTGAGGGTGACGGATATGTTCATTATCTTGATGGTGATGGTTTTATAGGTATATACCAAACTGATCAAACTGCATATATTAAATATGTACAGCTTATTTTATGCCAATCATACCTCAGTAAAGCTGTTTTTAAAAAATGAAAGTTGAGACAATTGGCAAAATTTGAATGAGGACTGTGTATCGTATTATAAAGCAAAGTTAAATTTTTCTTTTTGAGGAAGATTAGCCCTGAGCTAACATCTGCCGCCAATCCTCCTCTTTTTGCTGAGGAAGACTGGCCCTGAGCTAACATCTTTGCCCATCTCCCTCTACTTTATATGTGGGACGCCTACCACAGCATGGCTTGCCAGGCGGTGCCATGTCCACACCCGGGATCCGAACCAGCGAACCCCGGGCTGCCGAAGCGGAATGTGCGCACTTAACCGCTGCGCCACTGGGCTGGCCCCAAAGTTAAATTTTTAAAAATGAAGAAAGTGGATGTCCTAAATCCCCATAATATAAAGTCACCATGAAGGCTGGGGACAAGGGCTTCTCTCTGATAAAGTGGGAACATCAGTTGCGCACTCCCACTGCTATCCTATTTTTGAGAGAAAAACAACCAGCTGTGCCCTTCATCAAAGAATGCCCTCTTAAGCAATCTTTCCAAAGTACATGCCTGCCTGTACTCTTTCATGTCTAAAACTGTTTGCACTACGTCATCCTCCGAGGACAAACAAGTTCCATCTCCCTGTGGCTCCGCAGACCAGAGCAGGGCCCGTGGCCCTAAAAGGAAGGTGTAGAGAGCTTCTCTCGCCAATGTCAGGATCCCAGTTCTTTACCTGCGTGATTTCTTCATCAGCAGCCGCGTGGATCCCCCAGACATTACAAAGACGAACTTCCTCTCCGAGAAGTCCTTGCTGCTCAAAGAGTCTCACTCTTAGACAAACCAGAACCAGACATTTACCAAACAGTTTAGGCCTGAAGGTCCCATTTTGGATGCTCAGGAGGGGTGCCAGGCAAGCAGGAAAGGTCAGAATCCCCAGTTAGTCTCTCTTCGGAAATGACTGGAGGATAAAATCCCCCAGGTCTCAAGCCACACGCAAGAAAAAAACAGCAATTGTGAACTTTTCCTACGTATTTATGAGAATAATTACCAGGCTGAATGCCCATCTCTACGTTCCTATCCGGTGTCAAAAAGATATGGCTAGCACTTAGATTAAAAACAAAGCATCCAGGGGCCAGCCTCGGCCGAGGGGTTAAGTTCACATGCTCTGCTTCAGCAGCCCAGGGTTTGGCCGGTTTGGATCCTGGGTGTGGACATGGCACCACTCAGGCCATGCTGAGGTGGCGTCCCATACAGCACAACCAGAAGGACCTGGACAACTAGAATATACAATTATGTACTGGGGGGCTTTGGGGAGAAGAAATCAAAAAAAAAAGATTGGCAATAAATGTTAGCTCAGGTGCCAATCTTTAAAAATAAATAAATAAATAAAGCATTCAATATGGCATTATAATTATCGTTCTAAAACTGACTTTAAAAATAATCAGGATAAATAAATGTTAACTTCAAAATAGCCACATGTTTATTCTGCTTTCTATCTTTAAAACTTTAAGAAACTAAATTTTCTCAAAGTAATCACACACAGAAATATATAATATGCTCTATTTAAAACATAAAAGAGTTCCTGTCGCCACGTGAAAATTTCAAAATATTCTTCAATTTCTTATTCTAGTATCTTACAGAAGGTACAGTGAAATGATACCATTCACAAGTTTACACAAACTCAAGATACTCTCTTATATCAGTTAAAACACTATAAAACTGTATTTTACATGCACATACTTTATTCTGTACTATACCTTAGTTCAGATACTACACATCCATAACTACATATTGCTCTACAGAATAAGAGGCACAAAATCCCATACGTGATTCTTTATGGGCGATTTGGGGGGTCTTTCAAGGGAAATTGTGGCCATATGTGATTCTGTCTTTATACACCAACCTAGGACCCGACCCCACAGTATAGACTCTCCTGGAAGCAGCTGCAGTTTCCTTACAGGACAGGTAGTTGAAATTAGGGCAAGGATTTTATGCACAGGAAATCCACAAGGACAACCTTCACCAAAACCGGCAGAAGAGCCCAGCAAGAAGGCTCCAGACCGCCCACTGCTCTGGAGCCAGAGGGACAGATTCCTGTGTGTGTCTCACTAGCGCCTCCCCAGCCTGCAGAATCGTATCCTGTCGAGTCAGATGTTTTGCCTGTAGTTCAGATAAATGCTTCCCGGACATTTCCATGAGATGGCTCTAGTGATGATAGTTTTTTCCCAAAGAAGACAAGACAGACTTGGTTCTTCCTTTCACGTGATCAATGCACGCTCATCTCCATTATGTTCTAGTCCATCCTCGTGATCATTAATTCTCTATATTACTATATCTTGAATATCCTTTCTTCTTTGGCTCTTACTTTAGCACTGGTTTCCATTTTTCATTATATCAGCAAGGAAACTTTAGCCCTATTATCCATAAACTGAAGCCACCTCATAGTCCCCTCATGTCAAGCTTTTTAACTAACCTCAAATACAGGAACATGATAACACTCATTATCAATGAGAATTCAGAACATTGTTCTGTTCTAGTTAATGAAGTGAGGCAGAAAACAAAAAGTCTAACTAGAAAGGAGGAGACAAAATCACATTATTTGTACACAACATGATAGCATATCTTTAAAAAAAAAAAGTAGAGAAAGAATGAATCGCCAGAAAAGCTACTAAAACTAAATGGGAATTCAGTCAGTAAGCACTGCTATAGTCTGTCAATAATGAGCGAGGACAACACAATGAAAAGATGCCCTCATTTTCATCCACTTACAGCACCAGCAGCAGGACGAGTACTTCATCCTCACACGCAGAATCTACTCCAAGTGCGTTCACTTGGCCCACAGAAAAATCCGAAGACTTTAACATCCTCCCCCTCCCACTGTAGCCTAGACCACTGCCAGGCTGTCCCCCTCCAAAGCGGGTACAAAAATTCTGAACCTTCCAGGAATCGCTTCTCTTTGGCCTGGAGGAGATTTGAATCTTTTAAAACAAAATAATAGAACTTAAGATACGTAGGGGACGGCCCTGTGGCCAAGTGCTTAAAGCTCCGTGCGCTCCACTGCAGCAGCTCAGGGTTCGTGGATTCGGATCCCAGGTGTGGACCTGCTCCACTCCTCAGCCAAGCAGTGGAGACATCCCACATACAAAGTAGAGGAAGGCTGGCACAGATGTCAGCTCAGAGCTAATCTTCCTCGGGCAGAAAATAAAGGAGGAGGATTGGCAACAGATGTGAGGTCAGGATGAATCTTCCTCAAAAAAAAAACTTACGATATGTAAACATTAAGAAATAAAACTCCTTCTAAGTTTGACCAGCAAATTCATTGTCTAAAACAAGAAGAGAGTAAAATCAAAATGAATAGCCAACAAAAGAACTGCTGTGACACTCCCACGTTCATCAGTAGCATTAGCTGTGCTGAAAACTGAGTTAGAGAGAGAGAAAGACCACACGCTGTTGTTCTCAAACACTCAGGCCCCTGCTTGTGCTGGTTTACACAGAACTGAGAGAAAACCTGAGTGAGAAAACTACCTACTAATAGCTTCTTAAAACTTGTTGGGACCCTAAAAAACCACATTTACATCTCAGCTCCTAGGCAAAGTCATCTCTAAGCCAATCCAAAAATAAGATGGTTTACTCTTTTCTACAGCCTTGTTAAGCTAATTTTTCCCCATGTCAGTGGTATATACTTTACAGCAACATTCTTCAATGCAGTTGCTAACGTGCAGACAGGAAATGTTCCAGGCCATCTTCTCTGAACTCCCTTCCCACCTGTGTGGCCCACCCAAAAACCATTCCTCTTCTTCCTAGCTAACACAACTCTAGTCTTTTTCACCCTCCTGTGCTGTCATGACCTCCAGAGAAGGCGAGACTCCTCCCCAGTCCAGAGTGAATTATGTTGGGTCAGAGTTCATCACAGTGATGGTATTTCCACGACCAAGCCACTGGTTTAGGCATGGACACAATTCTGGCCTGGGAGATGGGAGGCGTAGTTTCTGGAAAGTTTTCCTCAGGCTTTAAGAACACAGAACGGGTACAGTCTCTTTTTCACGTCTCTGGATGTGTAGTTACATAAAGACTTGAAGTCACTGAGCTGCTGGACCAACCAGCCTTGGAAACTCCCACTTCAAGACCTTTTGTTATGTGAGATAAGAAATGCCCCCGGTGTTCAAGCTGCTTTTGTTGAGTTTTCTGTCACTTACTCCCAAAAGCTTCCAAATAAAGCACCATCTAGTCTTCTAGCTAGTATTACTCCACCTGTAGAAGAAGCCTCTGACAGCGGACAGAAAAGACAAAATCAACCAATCTGTGAAACTGGAAGAGGATCTGTCCTTTACGGCCAAACTAGCTCTTCACAAAGAGGAGCTATTATTGATCATTTGGAAACTATTCTGTCTTTGGTAGCAATTACCCTCTCTCTTTTTTTGAGATGAGTGCTTCTCCCATAAATCAAATGTCCTTATTTAATATGGGGGGAGGCAGGGAAGAGATTTTGATTACTATAATCTTACTAATTTACAAACAGTAACAACCTAATCCTAATTTATCTCTCTTGGGACCAGACTAAGAAATAGGCCTAAATCAAAGGGACCTAGTTCACACATAAAGATGAATTCCCTGAGAGAAAGGACTATGGAGAAAAAATTCTCCAGGGACAACGTGGAATCTCCTCGATGAAAGCCTGTAGAAACAGAAGATTCATGCAGCTGTGAAGCCTTAGGCACTATACTTGGATTACACGGCAATTCAAGATCCCTGCCACGCTGATCTAAAGAGAACATTTATCTTCTTTCTAAACAGAAATGTAGAAAAACATCTAAGTGTTAAAATAAAAGCAAAAACTTCTTAATCTCAAACTCTACGACAATTATATATACTTATGCAAACCATTTGCTATGGCAAATCCACCTCATTACTCTAGGGAGCAAAAAAGGCAAACAGTATGACCAAAACTCCTACTATGTCTCAATTCCCGTCAAATCCGGACGGTGTCAGGAAGTGCCTTATTCAGCCAGAAAATGTCCAGTGACTAATTTAACTGAAAGGTAATTTATTTAATTAAAAAGAGAAATGGAAGTACTTACTGGATTAAAAAAGAAATGGTATATATACTTATCAGAATCAAACAGTTTCCGCCCTATGGCAATTCGATAACTAAGTGAATACACCTTTTTAAATGTTTTTAGATTAAGAACTTTACTGTCCAGGAGTAGTGCTGACTATAGACTGTCCTATTAAAAATACAGTTTGAAATATTTAACATTTATGGCTCCAGGGCACTAAATCCCCACTCACATTTATAATGACCAAAACGTAGAAGATGAACATTGAAAAGCAACTGCAAATAAGTGTTCACTTCTCCAGGGAAGTCGTAAGGTTTGCCGACATGATGTGCAATGGATAACTGGTCTTCGGTTCAGCAACTAAGACATAAATTATGTGTCAGCTGCTCACACAGGTGCAGGACAAGGAGGGCAGTGATGGTATGGGAAAGAACGTGAGTCTCAGAAATACAGCCTACTGCTATCGTCCCTTTCCCGCTTGTACACATTACATTCAGGCACCATTTCCAAGTGATTACAGACCCAGAGATGCCTAGCCTGGGGAGCAGACAGTTCTTCTGCACATGTTAGGAAATGGAGACTCTATCTGGTTTCGCTGTACAATGCACATCTTGCACCATCATACGTAGTGGCCCCAAACTCACCTTCCGGAGCCCCGTGCCCGGCAGCAGACGGGAACTCCCAGGTCTTTTAGGAATGGGGGAAAGGAAGTCTCATTCTTAACAAATTCAACCACCAAAGCCATCCCTCATTCTAGAAAAGTTGGAGGCAGCAAAGGTTCCATTAAATTGGGCCCTATTTCTCACTAAACAGAGAAAGAAAGAATTCTCCAGCGAGATCAAGGAGTCAAGATTTATAGGTTTGTTGCTCAGATGGAAAGTAAATCTTCACTTTTTCAGCAAGGCTTTTTACAGCACACACTTCAACTTTATTGAGAGGATATTAATATATCTGTATTATGATTTTTCTGTATATGATTATTCACTTAAAATGCTTTGTATTTTTCAAAGGAGGGCCTATAACTATAAAAGAAGCTATAAAAGGTACAATGTGCCATTAATGATTTTTTTAAACGATGGCTTTGTTTTTTATTTGTTTATTTAAACTTTGCCTTTGAAGATTTATATGAAAAGCACATTATAACTGGGGCCAGCCCAGTGGTGTAGTGGTTAAGTTCTTGTGCTCCACTTCCGTGGCCCATGGTTTGTGGGTTTGGATCCCAGCCACAGCCCTACACACCGCTCAGCAAACCATGCCGTGGTGGCATCCCACATACAAAATAGAGGAAGACTGGCACAGATGTTAGCTCAGGGCCAATCTTCCTCACACACACACACAAATATTATAACTAACCATCACCAAAGCTTGAACTTGACTTAGGTTAATTGAGGGAATAATGTAATAAGTAGTCTTCTGGAATAGAAATACAAGACTAGCATCTACTAAATAGACCAACTCAGTATTACAAACAAATGAGAAAATATTTTGCTGTTTAAAACTGGCAATCATTTATATATTAGGAAATTACTTTGGTCCTCAAAAAAAAACTGCTTCAGCATAAAAGAAATTATACAAATACATACATACCCCTACATACTTATCCTAAAGTCAAGCCTTTGGTACTTAGAAGTAAAATAAAACATAAATCACTATTGCTTATTGAGAATGGCTATGTTAATGCCACTCTAAGTTCTATGCAAGCCTTTCACGAGCCAACAGGCAAAAATGTTAGAGATTCTCTGTAGCGGGATGGAGATTCTGCCAGCAAACAAGGGGAGTGGGTGAGAACAGCTGTTTGAATGTGACTCACCGTCTGCTCTGACTTCTGACCCCACTATGTTTTTAACTGCAGGGCTTTCTTAAGTAATTGCGAGATCCACCGACTAAGGTTTCCAGCATAGAGTTTTCAAGACCACCACCACATGTCGCAGGGACACAACCATCAGAATCAAACAAGAAACTCCCAGTCCTACTGAGCAACATGAGAAGACCAGGCAGCGTGCACCTAACAAGGCCGTGCACGCTTCATGACTCAGATGATGAGATCTGCGAGCTTCAACCAGAAACTGATAGCACACGCTCTGGAGACAGGCGGCTCCAAGTCTGAATCCCAGTTTCAAAGCCTCCTTTCACCACCTGTGAGCTGTGAGAGATCCTGGGTAAATCACTTCACCTCTCAGTGCCTTTATTTCTACAGAGACACAACGGGGACAACATGGCACCTACCTCAAAAGCTGTTACGACAATGAAAATTAGGTGATATATATCAAGCACTTGGAAACACTGCCTGGCATTTTATACATAGTCGATAAATGTCAGCCATTATTATTATTACCAGTAATAGTGGTTTCTTTACTTCTTCTCCAATCCAGAAATCCCACTTCTGGAAATCTACCCTGGAGAAATAATCCAAACTACAGTAGAGGCACAAAAATACTTAGTACCATGTTATTTACAATGGTGAAAAGTTAGAGAAACCTAAATGTACACTAATAAGGAAGCAATTGAGTCATTTATCCAATATCCATCCAGCAAAATATTACTCCGTAACTAAGAATACATTAGAAACACAGTAAAGAATTATGGAGCAAAATGGCTATGTGTTTATACAATTATACAAAGCGAAAAGAGCCAAAATTTAAAACTATATGGACATCATTATAACAATCTAAAATTATACTTAAAGTGCATACTAAAAAAACTAAAGCAAGTAATACACCAAAATCATCACAGTGGATGTGAAGATAATATTTGGGGTGAATTTTTTTCTTTTCTGTACTATCACATAGTCATATTACTTTTATAATTTTAAGATTATTTTTAAATGTTTAACTTGCTACAGACTTATTTTAAGACTAATTAAATAGGGTTGGGAAAATGGTAACAAAAGTTAAACCACAAATATATTACTGAAATGGTTAAGAATCAAAGTAGAAATTAAGAATAAAACAAGTGCTTGAAATATTAACACTCAAAATAAAAATATTATTTAAAAAACTGAGTCCCTAATGAGTTACCCAGTATTTAAACTGGACAGAGTCCAGGGACCACTTACATCTGAGACTGAATGATACACATATTTTTTATTGTAAAATGACTGTCAGGGAAACGAAATGATTTAAGAGAAATGAAGACATTGCGCTGTTTTTTAGTCTTGGAAAAGCTATCTCCTGTAACAAAACCTAAATTAGTCTCGGTAACAAAGTAACATAGTAATAAATGCCTTTCCATTGAATAAATCAGACCTTATATATAACATATCTTTTCATTGTTTTAAAATGAGTCCATTTAGATAAGGTATGACAGAAATAACGTTTTACAAATTGGGGAGGAAATGGTCGATGAACATTTTATGAATTCCAGAAAATATCTAAATAGAAGGGAGGAAGGAAACAAATTTCTAACCAAACTCACTATTGTCCAAATCTGTTAGCTCAGGGCTAATCTTCCTCACCAAAAAAAAAAACGGGGGGGGGGGGAGGGGGGGCGGGCTCATCTCTCCAAGTAGATGGAATGCTCCCTGAGGGCAGAGAATGCACTGCTTGATCTTCAGGCATCAGAGAGAGTTTAACACTGTTTTCCACACGTGGCAGACTATATAGAAAATGCTGGTTTAACTGAACTGAACATCTAAATAATCCGTTCAGAAGAGGCACCAAGGTCAGCAGTCAACTCAAAAAGGTTCCTAAACACAGGATGGGGGCAAGGGGAGGGGGCTTATTAAGGGGGAAGTGCTCCTTGCCTTTTGGCAGAAATCTTAATGTGCCACTTTAAACCAAAATAATGTGAATTTTCTCTTAAACCATAAGGCATTTGTCCATACTAAATCCACAGGCCTCTTGTACATCAGTAATGTGGGAACCCAACATTTACTAAGAGCAGCTGTAACGTCTGAGAGCAGATCACTCGTGCCACTCATTATTTATTTATTCAGAGCTATATCTAATTTCAGAAAGGATCCAGTGAAACGTACATAAGTACATATACCACAACAAGATAAAATGACATACCTAAGAGCAGAAAGAGAAAAATGGGACAAAAGAACGCTGAATGCAGGAAAGAGAGGCTGTCCTGGGAGTAGGTTCATGCACCAAATTAATGTATTCTATAAAATTCTGCACATTTGCTCGAGGAAGGTCAGAGGTTTGGCTCTAAGAATTCTAGCAGCCAACAAAAACAGGACGATCCAATCAGTTACACGAGTCAGCATCTTAAGATAAAAATAAAAGCTATCAGAGAACTCTCTCCCCCTTGGTCTTCATAAGAGGAAACTACATCGTGTAACAAATCAAATACTCAACGACATCCTTGCAGCTGACTTGTCACAGCTTCGGAAGACCATCCCTCATAATGACCCTCCCAGGCACATGACAGCACACAAGTCAAATCAACGCAAATGATGAAGAGGAAGGCAACCCACCCAAGGAAAGGGTCCACTACACAGCCCCTGCAGGTCTAGCTTTATCAGAAACAGATTTCATTCCACCTACACTAACCTAAAATCCAGAGGCTTCATGCATCCACTTACCTTGAAATTATAAACAAAACTTGATGCACAAGTCCATTTCTCGGAGGGATACGTTTGTAGTTTCATAACATCCTCAGAGAAGCATGACTCAAGAAAGGATAAGAGCCCCTGATCTACAGCACTAGACTGTGTGCATCCTTCAGGCATCCCTCCACAAGCACTTTCTCTTTGGAGATTTGGAGAACTGCTGAGCCTCAAGACCGCAGCTCCTGACAAGCATCTGATGGGTGCTCCTCTCTGATGTCAATGTGGAACTCTGAGCTTAACCACTGGCGAGGCTGTGTCTCAGCCGTACAAGACAATGATACGTGACCTTTCAGACCATAATGCCCACAAGCACATGGAGCACCTAACAATCTGCTCTTCTGGGCAGCTTTCCGCTATAAGCATTCACAAAGTTACCTCAAAGGACTGGTGATATTTTCTCTAGATAACATAAAAAGTAAAAACAAAAACCCATCTTTTGCTTGCGGATAAAAAACTACAGGTAAGCACAAAAAAATCGTTTTCCTACATAAACATTATTTTTTAATTTTAAAGATAACCTTCCCACATCAGTTGATACAATTTGAGCTATGTTCTTTTTTGCCTTTTTGTTGTCTTCATCTTTTGCTATACCGCAACACAAGCACTGCCATAGCCTTAGACACACACACACACACACACACACAGTCAACCATCCACCCATAGTATCGTGGTTAGAATGTCTCAAGGGCCCAAGGCCATCAAGTGAGGAAGCTGGCCTGTAGGGCCACCGAGACAAGGCCCTTTAAGATCTCACCCATCTAGAAGTCACAGGCATCCAGAGTCTGGTCCTCAGCATAACAAGGCCAAACACATATCTTTATCAAACATACACACTTGAGTAGACTCAAGAGAACTAACTCATCCTAACCCAACTAGAAGGGACTGAAATGCAAATGAGAATACCAATTTACTAATTAATCAAAGAGAATATCCCTTCTCACTAATCAGAAAATTCACATCTGAAGCCACAACGCTGCTTGCCTAATGCTAGGATACGAGGTATCCTGGATTGATAGTCAATTCACCACAAGTTAGACCAAAGAGAGACAGAGAGTTTGGGGAATACCCAATGAATTATCCAACCTACACCTTTTTAGGGACAAAGTTGTCCCTTTCACATGCAGGTCTCCTTCCCTTGGACATCATCGCCCTAACACTGCAGGCTTCTTGGTCTGTGAGCTTTCTTCCTCCACAGCCTTCTCTCCATTAGGAACTTCTCTAGAGAGGGTACAATACAACTGATGAGGGGGTGCCGTACATGCATCATTAGCCTTGTTTCAGATCAAAATCTCCCAGATAAAGCTGCTCAAGCCACCCACCCGAGGCCACAGCTGGATAAGGCAGAGCAGAGATTCAAAGCCAGATCTCAAGCCCAAGCCCCCTTTCGAGCTTGCAGTAAATCACTGCTTTCAAGTGTCTTCCCACGGCTTCCACCTCCCAGCCTGATTGAAATGCCCCTCCTCAGGGTCCCCTAACACCCTAAGCACCCCATGGCACTAAGTGCTGGTACACAAATCTCTCTCTCACTCCACTGAAACGTTCTGAGGATGGGGATCATAGCTCACTCATCTCTGTATCCCTCGTGTGCTATCCATCTATCCAGATAAATATGCAAACTAATTTGTCAGTGGTTTAATATGAAGGTCACCAAACTGAAGGCCTTGAACTCGCTGTGTAGGCTTAGGAAGGTCACAAATTCTCCAGCCATCAACAAACATCTCATCTAAAACATGGGATGAAATGGATATATGAGGTGGCTTAGGTCCCTTCTGGATCTAAAAAGCACTAGCACTATAGACGGGCCCTGGTTTTTTATAGCCTATCTTAGCAGTTTGAATTATTAGAAATAAGTTAACCTCGTTGGTCTTCTGTACCACTCAACAGAAGCATATACATAAATAATAGTTCAGAAAAAGCTTCCTCTTTTCTGAAAGGAGATAACTATCATTTACACCAAAATCAAACAGTGGCACCCTCCTCTGGTGAGTGTTCAAGGAGCCGAACACCACAAAAGGCAAGAATTTGATGGTGGGATTTTCTTTGAATAAAAGAAAAATCAGAGGGAAATTACCACCTAATATTCTTTGTTATTATCATATTCCCAATAGCAACTAACTCACTCCTTTTTACAGCACTTTCCTTATTTTGCTCTAAAACAAAGCCAAAATGAATGAACTGGCTCCATACTGCAGGAGGTTAGAAATAGAAAATTACTTTATTTTTAAGGGTACTGATTATATTAATTATTTTGCAAACAGCAGGCTTTCTAATGTAAGGCACAACGGAAAGCATTTCATAGTTTGGCTAACAATGATCATCTTCTTGTTTAGCATTTAAGAACTTAATGAAAAGCCCTGTACATGTAAAACACTCCTAGTTAAATAAGAGCATTTATCATGTCCCTTTTCTGGATGGTATATTTACTGGAGAATAGTACTGGAAATTTTTCAACCTGAAATCTGCTTGGGTCTGAAACTTTCAGGTTTTAGAATATCAACTTAATAGAAAACTTAAAATACCCATTCACTTACACGTGCGGGCTCAAAATATGTCAATATAGCACAGCCAAACAAGTACAACCCAAAGTTCCACAACATTAATAGTATATCCAGACCTTTCAATTAAACACAAAACTGTGCTAAGGCCAGAAGCAGACTATCATCTGCCAACAATTTTAATGTAAAAAGTATATAATAAATATAAGTTTTGCTGAATGGTTTACAACAGGCCAGGCACATAAAATGAAAATACGCACATTCTAACTCAAACCAAGGAAACAAATCAGTCATTATACTGGCGACCTCATCATTAAGGTGTGTCTTCCTCAAGTACACAGCATGTCTGTCAATCAAGTTCACATCCTCCTCCTCCTGTGAGGGGAAAGGAAGCCCACACTACACCAGAGGCTGCGAATCACAACCAGCAAGAAACCCTGAGTAGCAAAGCCAGAATACAGAAAGGGCTGGGGCGGGCGGAAACAGGAGAAACTGACTTCAGCTCTACCAAATACATTTTCCAACTAAGTTTGTCACTCCTGGCAAAGTTGGTTCTACAAGGCAGGAAAACACACTGTCCTGGAAGGAGGAGCAGAGCAATGGGTGAAGTGATTTTGCATCGAAGATGCAGATAAGCTAACCAATTGAAAGCTTTCTCAACGTCCACCCAAAACAAAGACTGAAGAACAAGCAAGCCCTTGAAAAGGAGTGACATGCCCTACCTCCCATCCAGACGCCAGAAGGGCAAAGAAGAGAGGTGGGGGAAAAGCTGGATGGGAGCATGGGGGTGTGGGGGAGGGGGAAATGGCGAAGGAGGGCGAGCATGAGTAAGAAATTATGCTGCAAAAAAACAAAAAAAAAAGTATTCAGCAATAAACTGTCACAAACTGTCAAACTGAGAGAGATGGGGCCGGCCTGGGGCTCTGTGGAGCGCGGCGCTGAGGCCACCTGTGCCACTCACCCCGCCTGAGCCCACGCCCGAGGACCAGAGCCAAGCCCCGCCTCCACCTCCAGGAAATCCGAGCCCCGCGCACAAGCAGGGCGCCACAGAAATGCGGGAGAGAGACCTGACTCGGCCTCTACCTTCGCCTCTGGCTCCGAGAAAACCCCAAATAAAGGGGTTTAGCAGCAAGGACACCTCTTCGCGCTCACGCCGGCCAGGGCGTGGGGGTAAGATCCGAGCGCCGCCACCCCTGCAAAAGACCGGAGGCAGCTCGGTCCCGCTCCCCGATCCAGCCAACGCGGGCGGCCGGCTGTCACCTGGCCGCACTGCACCCGCCAAGTTAATGGAGCCGGGAAGCAGCGCAGAGACGCCCCTCGGGCGCCTCCTCGGGGCGCAGGCAGGGCACGGAGTCCCAGCTCCTTCACCCACCCTGACTCGCCTCTGAAGATTCTGTCCCTTTCCCCAACGAAGCATCACAGACACTTTCTTCCGTCTTTGTGCCCAGCTCAGCCCAAACCTCAGAACTGAAGCTCTGAGGCCCCGGGCCAAAGGCCACCCCAGAAACCACTCACTCTTCCCGCGAAGCCCGCACGGACACTGCTGGGCTCCGGCCCTGGGGAACCTCACAAGTCACGAGGCACGAACCCGGCTGTGGACGGCCCTCCCTCCCCCAAACGGGATCCAGCCGTGTTTTGGGCAACTTGAGCCGCATTTGAACGAGTGGTCTTGTCCAGCCGGCACCAGGTCATCACCACGCCCCTCGCACCCAGGTCCTACCCCGCGGCGCAGGCAACGTCCTGGTGTACACACACACTCACACTCACACAAGCACACCCTGTCAAACAAAGCCCCGGAGAACTCCTACCTCGCCCCCGTGTCCGTCGAAGATCCCGAAGATGGACGGGTGCGACTTGTTGGCCAGGTCCGTGAGAACTTCGAGGCGGTCCTCCACGTGGTCTCTCCGGCCCTGGATGGAATACCCCGCCACGTTGTGGCTCTTGAACTCCCAGGTCTTGGAGAACTCCGCCTCCAGCACGTCGAGGCCCCCGAGCCGCTCGTTCTGCACCATCTCGGCCACCTTGCCCTTGACCATCTTCACGCCGTCCCGGCTGGACTTGACGATGGTCTTCACCTCGTCCGTGTGGAAGAAGTAACTCCACAGCGCCAAGCTGATGCACAGCAGGAAGAACGTCTCGGGTCTCAGCAAGAAGTAGCGCATGAGGCGACCCAGCAGAGACAACAAAGTCATTGTATCCTCGCTAGAGCCCGACCACCAGCACGCGCGCGCCCCGAAGGCTCGCCGGTCCGGAGCGCGGGGGGACGGCCCGCGGGAGGGGCAGCAGGAGGCTGCGGAGCCGGGCGGGGGGCGGACGCCGGCGGCTCGGCGCGGCCCGGAGAGCACAGGCAGCCTCCATTTTGTCTCCCGGCCTCGCGGCCCGAGGCCCGCGCCTTGCGCACCGGCGCCCGCGCCCGCCGCACGCGCCGCCGCCCCTTTCTGCGCCCCTTTGTTAGGCGGCAGTGGCAGCGGCAGCGGCGCCCGGGCTGGGCGGCGGCAGTCAAGCGAAAGTTGCGCCGGGCAGCTCGGCCGCGGCGGGCAGGAGAGTCCAGGGGCGCCGGCGCGCGCGCGGCCCCTCCGCGGGCCCCTCGCCGCTCGCGGAGCGGTCAGCAGGTGAGGCGGCGCGGGTCGCGAGAGCCGGCGGGGAGCGAGGCGAGTCCCCTCGGCCGCCGCTGTAAGGGAGCGCTGAGCCGCGAGCCCGCCGACCCCTTCAGACGCCGGTCCCCCGAGAAAAAAAGTTTTGCGGGAGCCTGGGCAGAGGCGGGTTCCGCGGAGCCCGGCGACGCAGCACGATGGACCCGGAGCCGCAGGCGGCCGGCGGCTCTGCGTGCTTCTCCCGGCAGCTCGCGCTCCGCTCGGCTTGACTCGGCTCGGCGTCGCCCGCGCTCGCCCCGCCCCCGCGCTCGCCACGCCCCGCGCGCTCGCCCCGCCCCGCGCGCGATCGCCCCGCCCCCGGAGCCGGGACTCGAGGCCCCGGGGCTCCGGGCGAGCTGTCAGAGGCCAGGGAGCCTCGGCGGGGGCTGGCGCACACGCAGCCCCGAGCGGCCCAGCGAAGCGAGGGCGAGGCGAGGGGCGCGTCCACGACCGAGCTCGAGCGGACGCTGGTTCCTCCTCCCGCGCGGGCTCCCGGGACAACACGACACTGACCCTGGTCGTCGTCACGCTCCTTGCCCGGGAGCCGCGGCCGCCGGCTGGAAAGCAGAAGCCCGGGCGTGAGCGCCCCCCTCCGGCAGGCCGCGCGGTAGCGCCGTCCCCGCGTCGCCCGCATAAGGCAAGCGAGAAGGGACGCACGTCTGCCGCCTCGCAAAGCGGGGCGGAGCGGGCCGGCCGCTGGGGTTCGGTGGCGGGGGCCTGCCCGGATCCCCCGAGGCGAGGAGGATCGGGGCCTCGCAGCCTCCTCGCGAGGGGCCAAGACCCTCTGGAGGAGGACAGCAAGTGAGGACTGGGGCGCCTGGAGGTCGCTCAGATTCTCGCCCCCGGAGGGCGAGGAGGGGCTGCCTCTGCGAGCTGCCACCCGCGAGCAGGGGACTCCGGCACGGAGGCTCCCCTGGGCGCTGCCGTTCCCCGGAGGGACAGGGAGCCTCCCAGCGTGGCCGGCGCGGCCAGTCTTCCTCAGCAAAAAGAGGAGGATTGGCGGCAGATGTTAGCTCAGGGCCAACCTTCCTCAAAAACAAACAAATAAATAAATAAACTACATGAGATATCAACACTTTATTGTAAAATAGGCTTCGTGTAAGATGTTTTGCCCAAGTGTAGGCTAACGTAGGTGTTCTGAGCACATTTAAGGTAGGCTAGGATAAGCTAAGATGTTCAGTAGGTTAGATGTATTAAATGCATTTTCGACTTACGATATTTTCAACTTTCAATGCGTTTATCGGGATGTAACCCCACTGTAAGTCAGGGAAGATCTGTAGTTCGTTTGTGTGAAAATCAATAAAATGATTTTTCAAGCAGACCCTATAGGCATCTTCTTTCTGCTGAGAAATTCATGTACTTTACATAGTAATTTTTAAAAGGCCTAAATATGCTTTTTTTAATATTTTACTCTGAATCTTACTATGTTTGATTAATAAAAAACACCTTCCTCTAGTGACAAACTAATATTTGCATATTCCTTGAGGTTGTAAAGTCTTTTCATGTGTATTGACTTCCAGCCTCCTAACAATCCTATGAGGAGAATAAAGGAGCTTTTATCACTTTATTAATATGAAGAAAATGAGGCACAAAGATGTTAAATGAATATCACAATTCAGCAAATAACAAGTTGGAAACTCAAGCTCAGTTCTGACCACCGATTCAGTACTCTAACATCCACTGATTGCCCGGGGATGCTGAGATGATTAGTCTAATTTTTGTATTTCTCTAATAACATTTCAGTAGATCTCTGTTACAGAAATCTCAGAAAGAATACACGGGGTCCTATTCCACAATTCTGGCGTCAGCCTTTGGGACCAGCACTGCTCTATAAATATTGACCGCATCCACTAAAAACTCTTGTGGGGCAGAAGACAAGTGTAGGTAAGCTCCGTCTCTATGTAAAGCCTAAAAGATCTGTTGCTAGAGTAAAATACTGTCTGAATTTCACAGGGAAGAAAGAAGTGCCATGGGATGTACATTATGCACACATTTTACCATTACAAGCGACGTGGTAATGAATAAAGAGCTAATTGCAATCCTAAGTTTTCATGAGATATAATAATAAGGACAAAAGAGTCACCAGGTAATTATCATTTTCAATTACGCAACTTATGTTAGCCTTCCAAGTATACAAAGAACATAAAATATAGCTTTTAGAAGTAATATATTCTCAGAAAAACTTTCAGAGTTGTAGCTCTTAGGTTTAAGAAATCTTTAAGACACAGTTTAATAAAAAATAAATCTATTTTCCAGTATGATGTTGTCCCATGATGTCCTCCTTTCTTTTTGTTTTTGCCACTTATTACAAAGTTATAAAACTCAAATGTAAGGTGCCTTATCGTCTGAGCCTCTGAATGTAATAAAAATCCCCTGAATTAAATTTTAAATGAACCTTTCATACATACAGAAATTCTCTGCACATTTTTCAATCTCTCAATTATCAGTGTGTTAGTGTTCTTATATTGTTCCTGCTATCTGCACGTAAATATGCGTTGAGTATCGAGTAGGACTCGTACTAATATTCTCTCAGTATATGCTTATGTATGTAAACCTTTGAAACTCTACATACAGAAGAGCACATGGAAGTGTTGGGAAGCGCAGCGACCGTGAGTGCTGCACCCACCAACCGCCACCTGACCTAGAAACTGCACTGTGACCAAGATCCTTGTCCCGGCCCAGGAGCTCTTGCCCTATCCCACCTCCCTGCCTGCCCACCACAGGTACCACTATCCCGAATTTTGTGTTTTATCATCCCCTCCCCTTGTCTTTTTAAAAATAACTTCATCACATATCTCTGTATCCCTAACTAGTATGTTTTTCAGTTTTGCTTCATTTTGAGCTTATAAAAATGGTGTCTTACTGTAGATAGTTCTCTGGTCCGTATATTTTCACTCAATATTATGTTTCTAGATCCTTCCATGTGGTTACACATAGTTCTATCATTTTCTATCATTTCTATCACTTCTATCTAACATTCCACTCGGTGACTGTTCTATAATTTATGTATTCATCTTCTTTCTGTGGATGTTTGAGTTTGTAGTTTTTTGCTATTATGGTCAATGATTTCATAAATTAATTTTGTATTCTCTCTTGGTGCATGCCTGCAAGAGTTTCTCTAGTATATACACCTGGGAGTAAAATTACTGGATAGTAGGGCATTCCAGGCCCCTTCTCTCCACAGGCACAGACCTTCGAAACCACTGCCGGGGTGGTCTGTGGAATAAGCTCCCAGCACTGAAGAGCTATCAGTGCCCTCCTGTGTGATTTTTGTAGTATCTTAAATCATTTGTAAAACCATAGACATTAGAGAATATTTTATACAAAAAAATTAAATTACAAAATTATGAGTTCATCATTGTATACAGGAGCTATTATAGTGCTCACTTGTTAGCGTTGGACCAGTTCTTACATAAACGACCCACTGTAAATTCCTTCACTGCAAATTACCTGTCCCCTAAGTACTCATATTCTTTCTTTACTGAATTCAGGAGAGGAACCAGCCTCACGAACAAGTGGTCATACTGTAGGAGAGGCTGCTCTCCTGTAGAGGCAAAAAAGGGGAGTCAGTGAAGGGGATTCAAAGGCAGCGGCTGCCGAGCACGTTCCTCCCTTCAGGGTCGCTGATGCTGAAAAGGCACCTGTGTGAGTGCCACAGGGCAGGCTGCAGTCAGTCATGCTGTCTAGCTGCATCTTGCCTTCAGACCATGGTTCTGTCCTGTTCTGTTCTCCCCAGGTCTAGCCTAAACGTTACAGTCTGGTCCAGCAGTTCTCCTGGGGTTTGAGGGCCCGCCCTCTGGTTGCTGAGTTAATAAAGAGCTGGCACTCCACTGGGACTAGCCTGATGCTGGTGACGGCAATTAGAGAGGCACCCAAAATGGGGAGGCAGAGGAGTCAGAGCTACAGGTCCAGCTGTGTCTAGGGGACATTTAAAGAGCCACAGCCAAACTATACGTGATGCCTATGGCACTCAATGAAAACCTCAGTGGCTGTTTTTCTGAGGTACTAAAGGTACTACATAGAAACACAGACTTTTGAAACTCAAGTGATAAACAGCTTTAAAATTAAATGACTCACCACAGAAAGACCACTATTGTCTTTGTTTGTGAATGTGTCTCCACTAGCACAGTCAATGCCAAATAATGCACAGATGCCTCCAGCAAACACTTCCTCAACATCCTAAATAAAGAAAGAACACAAAATGATACTCGCAAGTAATACAAATCAGGGCATGGTAACTAAAAAGTAACTGCAGAATAAATACATTGTTCATAAATAAACATGGCAGAATCTCACCATGAATTCTACAAAGAATGAATTAGCTACAACCACTGCAACACCGCCAATCAACCACAGCAAAACACCTTAAACAGGGCCCCTCTTTAAACCACATCTCAGTCGACAAGAAACTCAGAGATACGGCCTCATGACTTGGAGGATCTGCAGCACTGACAGAACACAGAGCCTCACAGTTCTAAAGCGATTTCTATTGAATTAAAAAGCATGTACTATATGTGCTGCCATAGTCCAATGAGATGTGTATGGCAAAGGCTTACACGGAAAACCTGCAAAGGAAGTTTTGAAAACAAGGAGAATGGAGCCCATTGTACTTAAAATAATCAATTTCTCACAGGTGTAAGCAGTTAAGAAAACACAGGAACTCTAAGAACAAAGCATTGGTGCCTCTAAGCTTTCTGCTTTTTGTCCTTTTATACTAACAGTTCATTCTGAACAGCTGTGAATGAGCTGCGACTGACTGTGAAGGAGCAAGTGTGTGTGTCTGTCTGTAACGGTTACACAGCTGTACAGATCGCCTAGCTTCTGGCCCATGAAACAGCAGTGCCAGCACTAACCCCTCCAGCCTGCCCCTGTTGCCCATCTCAGAAAACAGCAATGCTGCCCAAGATCGAGACTGCCTATTTATGTTCCAGGAGACACAAAAGTTATGGCCACCAAAAATTTCTGAACGTCAAGATTTTGCTTAGACAACTAAATTTCTCCAGGAATACAGAGCTGAACTGGGAAAGGCTGAGAGTAGAAGACAATCACACACACTTGGTACTCCTGCCAAGGCCTAACCCCGTGGACAAGAGAAGGCCAGGACAGACTCAGAGCCAATTCAAGCATTCAAGCCCTAAGCCGAAGTTCATCTTCCAGACCAGATCTCAAAAGGCTTTCAATCTTCAGAGAGATTCCAGCACCAATGGGACCTGTCAAGGGGCTGGTTCTACGAATACAAAACTCTAGGGTTAAAAACAACTTTCACATCCACCATATTTCAGAAAGTAAATCCACTAAACAATGTGGGAAATTATGTGTGAATTTATTACTCTCACTTACCTTTGAGAACCACAGTTCCACTGTCCTAAAAACCTATTATACTCTTTGTAATGATAGCTCTTAAGGGCTGAATCTTGTGTTCTGAGTCTCAGGGACCAAACTGTCCCTTCTCCTTAACCTCGGCCATTGAGGAAATACAGCTAACTCACAAATAGTGGTGTGGAATGTGTTCTTATCATCTGCTGATTTAACCTTTACCAAAGTGCTCCATCAGACCTGTAGCACAGCTAATTAAAAAGAAAGAAGCCAGGAAAACATGTTCAATAGAAGTGATTTCCCCATGGGGTTCAGGATACCAAGAAGGTAGATGTATTTCACGGACATCAGAGAAATTTTGGACCTCACAGCAATGACTGTACTTGCCTCCATCATGTCGGCATGCATGCGAACGAGCCTCTGCACTCGCACTTTCTTTCCTGTCCTGGTGTTATAGATGGTGTCACCCTTCTTCAACTCTCCTTGATAATTGCGAACATAAGTTAACTGTCCAAAACGACCTGCCTAGAAGTCAAGATTGGGTAAGGGTAGAAAGAAATGAAAAAGAAACAAAAAAATCAAAATTAGGAGTGATGTCAGTATCATGGCAGAGTGAGCTGTTCCCATTGTGTCTCCCCTCTAAGTTACAGCCAGTAGGAGATCGAATGACAAACAAAAGGTGCACAGCACACCAGAAACCCTGAGAGATCCAGACATATAAACACCTGAAGGTGGGTGGACTGGACCTCTGGGAGGCAGTGGAACTAGGGAAGCAGCCCCGGTGTCCTCCTCTAGTATTGGCAACTCCAACACCAGCCCTCCCAGCAGCAAGGGTGCATCTAAAATGCAGATACCCCTTGTGGTGGTGTCCTGACCTGAAGTTTCAAAAAGCACAGTGGCACTGGAGACCAGAGGCTGCACGAGCAGCAACAGCAGTTTTGGCTCAGCCCCTGCCCCTCTCCCAGCAGTGGCACTTGTGACTTAACCCCTCTCCTTTCCCCTGCAGTGGCGGGTGGCACCTGCAACCTGAGGCTCCAGGAGTCACAGCAGTACCTGTCACCCATCCTCTAGTGGCAGCACTCCTGACACCAGCCCTACCAGCAGCAGGGGCTGCACACGAGACCCCAGACCTCAGTCACTGGCAGTAACACCTGTGAACTGAGTGCCTCTGGTAGTAGTACTGCCAGCATCCCCAGATAACCTGGGAGCAGCAGCACAGGTGGTGCACGGGGCAGCAGCACCCGAGCCCGTGGAGAGCCCACAGAGAGCTAGTGGAGGAACACGAGACCCAGCAGAGGTGCTTGCAGCCTGGTGACCCCAGTGGCAACACCCACGACTGTGGGGACATCATAAGCAGCAACCTCGCAGGCACAAGCAGCACAAGAGAGCACTGACGATGCCTCTAGCAGAGGCAGTGGAGGGTGGAAAGTGCAGGCTCTGAAATGCAACCAGAAGCACCTCAGAATCAAAGTAACCAAAGCCGTGCCCAAACAAGAAAGGTGGGTACCACCATGAATGCACTGGCAGGGGATGAACTCATCACCCACCATGAGGAAGCACAGCAACACACAGAACAGAAGGAAAACAACAACCCTCCAGAGACCAAACTGGAAGTCACGGAAGATTGTGATCTAACTGACAGAGTTCAAAATAGCTGTCATGAAGAAACTCACTGAGTTACAAGAAAACTCAGAAACACAGTTCAATGAGCTCAGGAATAAAATCAACAGAAGGAGCACTCCACCAAAGAGACTGAAACTAAAAACCCCCCAGAAATTCTGGAGATAAAGAACACAATTAATGAGATGAAAAAAACTAGAAAGCATTGGAAATAGAGCAGACCATATGGAAGAAGGGATTCGCAAGCTTGAAGACAGATCTAGAAATGATTCAGGTGGAAGAGGAGAAAGAACTAAGATTTTTTAAAAATGAAGAAAATGGAGAAATATCCAACTCAGGAAAAGCAACATAAGGACAATGGGTATCCCAGAAGGGGAAGAGTGGGAGAAAGGAGCAGAGAGCTTATTCAAAGAAATAACAGCTGAGAACTTCCCAAAACTGAGGAACGAACTGGATATACAAGTCCATAAAGCTAATAGAACCCCTACTTATCTCAATGCAAAAAGACCTTCTTCAAGGCACTTTACATTAAAACTGCCAAAAGTCAACAACAAAGGAGGAATATTAAGAGCAGCCAGAGAAAATAGCATACGAAGGAACCCACATCAGGCTATCAGCAGATTTCTCAGCAGAAACTCTACAGGCCAGGACAGAGTGGAATGATATATTCAAAATATTGAAAGATAAAAACTGTCAGCCAAGAATACCCTGTCCTGACAGCAAGACAATAATAGTAGGGGACTTCAACACCCCACTTACACAATGGACAGATCATCCAGACAGAAGGTCAACAAGGAACAGTAGCCTTAAACAAAATGCTAGGCCAGATGGACTTCATGGATGTATACAGAACATTCCATCTCAAAGCAGCAGAATATACATTGTTCTCAAGGGCACAAAGAACATTCTCAAAGACGGACCATACATTGGGAAGCAAAACAAGCCTCAATAAATTTAAGACACCTGACATCATATCAGGCATCTTTTCTGATCACAATGCTATGAAACTAGAAATGAACTACAATAAGAAAGCTGAAAAAGTCACAAATATGTGTAGACTAAACATGTACTGAACAACTATTGGATCAATGAACAAATAAAAGGAGAAGTCAAAAAATACCTGGAAACAAAAGAAAATGAAAACACAACATAGCAAAGCTTATGGGATGCAGAAAAGTGGTACCAGGAGGGAACTAAATAGCAATACAGGCCTACCTCAAGCAACAAGAAAAATCTCAAATAAACAATCTAACACTATACCTAAAAGAACTAGAAAAAGAAGAACAAACAAAACCCAAAGTCAGTTGAAGGAGGGAAATAATAAAAATCAGAGTGGAAATAAATGAAATAGAGACTAAAAAGACAATAGAAAGGATCAATGACACTGAGAGCTGATTCTTTGAAAAGATAAACAAAATTGACAAACCCTTAGCCAGACTAAGAAAAAAAGAGAGAAGGCTCATGGGCTGGCCTGGTGGTGTAGTGGTTAAGTTTACGAGCTATGCTTTAGGGGCCCATGGTTCGCAGGTTTGGAACCTGGGCACAGACCTACACACTGCTCATCAAGCCATGCTGTGGTGGCAACTAACATACAAAATAGAGGAAGATTGGCACAGATGTTAGCTCAGGGCCAATTTCCCCAACAAAAAAATTACAAAGAGAGAGAAGGCACAAATAAATAAAATCAGTTTTAAATATTTTATTTAAATATATATTTAAATGAAAGAGGAGAAATTACAGCAGATACCAAAGAAATACAAAGGATTATAAGAATACCATCAAGAGCTATGCACCATGATATACATGATATACATTATACATGATATACACTAACAAACTGGATAACATATAAGAAATGGATAAATTCTTAGACTCTTACAACTTCCCAAAGCTGAATCAAGGAGAAATAGAGAATCTGAATAGACCAATCACAAATAAAGAGATTGAAGAAGTAATGAAGAACCTCCCACAAAACAAAACTTCAGGACCACAGGGCTTCTCTGGTGAATTCAACCAAACATTCAAAGAAGACTTAAGACCTATCCTTCTCAAAGTCTTCCAAAAAGATGAAGAGGACGGGATGCTTCCTAACTCATTTTACAAGGCCAATATTACCCTGAAACCAAAACCAGACAAGGGCAACACAAAAAAGGAAATTACAGGCCAATATTACTGATGAACATAGATGCAAAAATTCTCAACAAAATATTAGCAAATCAAATACAACAATACATTAAAAGGCTCATACACCACGATCAAGTGGGATTTATTCCAGGCACATGGATGGCTCAGCATCCACAAATCAATCAATGTGATTCACCACAATAACAAAAAGAGGAATAAAAATCACATGATCATCTCAATAGATACAGAAAAAGCACTTGACGAGATTCAACATCCATTTATGATAAACCCACAGCCAACCCATACTCAATGGCGAAAAACTGAAAGCCATCCCTCGAAGAACAGGAACCCAAAAAGGATGCCCATTTTCATCACTCTTACTCAACATACTATTAGAAGTACTAGCCAGAGCAATTAAGCAAGAAAAAGAAGAGGGATCCAAATTGGAAAGGGAGAAGTAAAACTGCCACTATTTGCAGATAACATGATTCTATATATAGAAAACCTTAACGAATTCACCAAAAAACTATTAGAAATAATTAACAAGTACAGTAAACTTGCAGTGTACAAAATCAACATTTAAAAATCAGTCTCATTTCTATACACGAACAATGAACTAGCAGAAAGAGAAATTAAGAATACAATTCCATTTACAATTGAAACAAAAAGAAGAAAATACCTAGGAATAAATTTAACCAAGGAGGTGAAAGACCTATACACTGAAAACATAAGACGTTATTGAAAGAAACTGAAAAAGACATACAGAAATGGAAAGCTATTCCGTGCTCACGGATTGGAAGAATTAACATAGTTGAAATGTCTATATCACCTAAAGCAATCTACAGATTCAATGCAATCCTTATCAAAATCCCAAGGACATTTTTCACTGAAATAAAACAAAGAATCCTAAAATATATGTGGAACAACAAAAGACCCCAAACAGCCAAAGGAATCCTGATAAAAAGAACAAAGCTGGAGGTATCACACTCCCTGATTTCAAAATATACTACAAAGCTATAGTAATCAAAACAGCATGGTACTGGCAGAAAAGCAGACACACAGATCAATGGAACACAATTGAGAGCCCAGAAATAAATTCACACATCTATGGACAACGGATCTCTGACAAAGGAGCCAAGAACATACAATGCAGAAAGGGAAGTCACTTCAACAGATGGTGTTGGGAAAACTGGACAGCCACGTGAAAAAGAATGAAAATAGACCATTATCTTACACCATACACAAAAATTAACTCAAAATGGATTAAAGACTTAAATGTAAGGCCTGAAACCATAAAACTCCTAGAAGGAAACATAGGTAGTACACTTTGACATAAGTCTTAGCAGCATCTTTTTGAATATCATGTCTACTCAGGCAAGGGAAACAAAAGAAAAAATAAATGAATGGGAGTCCTTCAAACCAAAAAGCTTCTGCATGGCAAGGAAACCATCAAGAAAATGAAGACAACTCACCAACTGGGAGAAAATATTTGCAAATCATATATCTGATAAAGGGTTAATATCCAAAATACATCAAAAAACATTTAACTCAACATCAAAAAAATGAACAACCCAATCAAAATGTGGGCAGAGGATAAGAACAGACATTTTTCCAAAGAAGATAAACAGATGGCCAACAGGCACATGAAAAGATGTTCAACATCATTAACTATTAGGGAAAGGTAATCAAAACTACAATGAGATATCACCTCACACCTGTAAGAATGGCTGTTATTAAAAAGACAAGAAATAAGTGTTGAAGAGGATGTATAGGAAAAGGAATCCTCATACACTGCTGGTGGGAATGTAAATTGGTGCAGCCACTACGGAAAACAGTATGGAGATTACTCAGAAAATTATAAATAGAAAATACCATATGATCTAGCTATTCCACTTCTGGGTATTTATCTAAAGAACATGAAAACACTAATTTGAAAAGATATATGCACCTCTATGTTCACTGTAGCATTACTCACAATAGCCAAGATTTGGAAGCACCCTAAGTGCCCATCAATGGATAAACAGATAAAGAAGATGTGGTATATGTATATATACACAATGGAATACTACTCAGCCATAAAAAAAGATGAAATAGTGCCATTTGTGACAACACTGATGGATCTTGAGAGTATTATGCTAAGCAAAATAAGTCACACAGAGAAAGACAATTACCATATGACTTCACTCCTATGTGGAAGATAAACACACAGATAAGGAGAACAGAGTGGTGGTTACCAAAGCAGCAGGTGGTAGAGGGCTGGGGGGGCAAAAGGGGTAAAGGGGCACACGTGTATGGCGACAGAGAGAAACTACACTTTTGGTGGTGAACTCAATGCACTCTACATAGAAATTAAAATATAATGATGTGTACCTGAAATTTATACAATGTTATAAACCAAAGCGACCTCAATCAAATAAATAATAATAAAAGTAATCAAACTTAGGAGAACTTCACACTACCTCCAAATATTTCCTATCAATCTTAGTAGTACATCTTATATACATGTTTTGGTTTGTCATAAACTACCTTAATACTAGCTTTGAATAAGATAAGTTAAATGGTTGTTGTTATTCTTTTTGGTATCACAATCCAAGATACTACTTCTGTTTCCTCCAAAATAAAAGTTATTAAAAGAAAATTTTAATTATTTATATAATTAGGAAGTATGCTTTTGCCTTCTAATATTATTTCATAAGTTCAGTTTAATAAAATAAGACACAAAAATAAGGTATAATTATTGGAAAGACAACAAAAACATCATTAGAAATGGTAAGATTGTACTATACATCTAAAAAACCCTTTGATAATCACCTGGAAAGCTATCTAAGTAAGAGTTCTGTGAAGTGACTGAATATAAAATGAGTATTCAAGAATCAATTCCTCCTGAACAGTAACACTAATCAATTAGATATATATTTAAAAGTTACCAATTTTTCCCACATTAATTTATGGGTTTAACACAATAGCAACCAAAATCCCAAGAGGAATATATAAACATTTGATAAGTGATTTAAAATCTACTTAGAAAAATGGTTAAAAATAGAAACTTTAAAAACTATGGCAATGAGAAGAAACTAACCCTGACTAATATTTAAAAAAATTAAATACTCCAAAACTTAAAAAATATGGAACTAGCACCAATTAGACCGAAGAGTCCATAGAGCATAGTTAAAAATCTAAAATGTTTGGGGCTGGCCCCGTGGCCGAGTGGTTAAGTTCGCGCGCTCCGCTGCAGGCGGCCCAGTGTTTCGTTGGTTCGAATCCTGGGCGCGGACATGACACTGCTTATCAAACCACGTTGAGGCAGCGTCCCACATACCACAACTAGAAGGACCCACAACGAAGAATATACAACTATGTACCGGGGGGCTTTGGGGAGAAAAAGGAAAAAATAAAATCTTTAAAAAAAAAAAATCTAAAATGTTTAATTCATTTGTCAATAATGATTAAAAAAACATGACAATCAATGGAAAAGTGTAACGTTGTTCAAAACCTGGTAACGAGACAATGGGTCTTCTCTTTGGAGGCAGAGGAGATCCACTTAGACCCTACCTCACAGCACACAGCAAAACAAATTCCAGCCGGTTTAACAACCAATAAACAAAGCAGAGGAAACTAAAGAAATATTTACAAAATATATTCAAAGAGCAGGGCTTCTGCAGTTAAAAATGAGAGAATGACTCAAGATAAAGACATATATTTGATTATATAAATTTTAAACCGCTAATTGTTTTAAAAGAGAACTTTATTAGGGAAAGCTCATACCAATAAGTAAAACACTTTGACTCTAATTTTAAAAAAGGAAAGACAAAAGAAATAAAGAAACAATTACAAAAAAGGAAATGCAACTGCATAAACAGTATATGAAAAAATATTCTCTATCATTAGGAATTAAGGCAAGATGAAATATTAAAATGCCATTTTCATGTATGAAATCAGTACTGATTTTTAATAAATAATACTCAATTTGAACAAGACTCATTGAAATAACCTAGTACATTAATTCTGAGAGTATGAAAGCAATCTGGCAATACAAACCATTAAATATTAAAACATTCCATACTTTAAACTGAATAATCACTATTCTGGGATGCTAAGAAAGCATTCCTAAATACCTATTTTTAAAAGCTTTATGCATAAAATTGTCACTGCACAGTTATTTCTACTTTTGAATTTAAAATTATTTTCTCATTTTAGAAGTAATAAGAAGTAGATTGTAAAAATTTAAAAATAAAAACTAGGAAAAAGTCCCCAAATAAAATTCCATCCCAGAAATAACCACTCTTCACACTTCTAACTTATCCATCATTTTTCCCCACTTAAAATATTAGGACCAGAAGCAACAATATCCCAACAAAAAGCACACTCCATGCTCAAATCTTGGTTCCTAATACTATTCTTGATTAAAAGGAATCAGGGCTCCTAGAGAAATGGCTGATTCTAGGGCTTGGGCCATGTAATGCCACAAAGTAAGGAAGTATTCAAAAAAGCAAAACATTGAAGAACGTCAAAAAGACACAGGAGCCAACGGAAAGAGCTCCACTGGCCAAAGCTGGGCAACAGAATAAGTGACATACTACTGGATTACAACTCAAACTACAAATAAATATCCATGAATCCATACTGATATAAACTAATGACTGAATAAACACATAAACGGGGGTGAAGAGACAACTCTCCCATATAGAAGAATCCCAAGTAAGTTAATGTAGATGCTGCTCCTTCCAGGAGGGGGAGCTGATGCCCCACCCCTTAACTGTGGCTGTGCATAGTAACTTCCTTCTAAAGAGTCAGTATCAAAAGGGGGAAAAAAGAGTAACTTTATAGCAGAGAACCCTGTAACCAAATCTTTTAGGAGTCAATTTATAATAGGAATAAAAACCTAAAAGAAAAGAAAATCTCTACCTACAGCAGTTAAATACATTAGAAAGCAACTTACCTCCAGTTTAAAAGCCAGGCCTACGAATGGGTGAGAACTGTCTCTTTTGGAGTTCATTAAGATTTTGGTTTTTTCTTTTGAATCACTTAAAATAAAAGAAACATAAATCTATGAGATGCAATATTTAATACTTCTTTTATATCAATTTATTTCATCAGAGTATTAGCTAAGAAAATGCACGTGTGTTAAACGTTTCTGACCTCACATAAATGAAATTTCTTTGAAAGAGATCAGTAAGAATAACTTCCTTGGGCTTAGTTACAACATGGTGACAGGACCAGAGCAGACTAAAAAATACAGAAATTATCTGGGAGTGACAGGAAAGAAAAATAATCAATGCGTGCTTAAAAAAGTCTGTTTCTTAAAGGAACCATTGCTATCATATTGCGTAAGTGTTAACGTATTTCTGCAGAAACTAGGAGTCAGTTTGCAAGACTTACTCCTCCTGATGAAGAAGAGCATAATTCGGGACTTCAGATGGATTCGGTAGATACTCTAAAACAGCATCTAAGAGAGGCTGGACGCCTTTGTTCTTCAAGGCACTTCCCAAAAAGACAGGAGTAAAGGACCTATTTAGAGTAGCTCTTCGGATTGCAAGCTGCAACAGAAAAAAATTTAATGATTAATCTTAAAAATTACATTTTTTGTTTCAGATCAATTATAAACCAACAAATGAATGAAATGCATTGATACTCTCTGGAGTACTGGCTCTAGCGGAGACTAGCATCAGGTTCTCTATAACTTAAGGTCAAAATATAAAGAAAAAGAAACAAAATCAGTTCCTTTTTCAGGCTTGGAAGCTACGTACTGTACAACGGCTTTCAACATTCTTGGAATGTCACTAATTTTCAATTTGGCAAAAAAAGATACATACACATAGAAAATAGACACATACACAGAAGAGTGTGAACAGTATGCTAACAATTGCACAAAATAGAGGGAAAAGTTATACATACGCAAAAAAAAATCTCTGGAAAGATACAACAGAAACCATTTACCAGTAACCTGCTTTAGGGAGGGGCAGAGAACTGAGCAGAGGGGAGACAGGTGGGAGATTTTTTACTGTATATCTTTGTATACTTTAAAAAATTTTAAACCATATGAAAGTATCATCTATTAAAACACTTGGGGCCGGCCTGGAGGGGCAGTGGTTAAGTTCGCACCCTCCACTTTGGCAGCCCAGGGTTCACCAGTTTGGATGCCCAGCAGGACCTACACACCACTCATCAAGCCATGCTGTGGTGGCATCCCACATAGAAGAATTAGAAGGACTTACAACTAGAATATACTACTATGTACTGGGGTTTTGGGAGGAAAAAAAGAGAAAGATTGGCAACAGACGTTAGCTCAGGGCCAACCTTCCTTACCAAAAAAAGGCATACCTTAGAAAACACTTGATTGTTTATTTATTTATTTTTTAAAAGAACATACATACAGGAAGTCCAGCGGTACGGATCACTCATCATAAAGGGCAATGAGAGTAAGAGGCTCTACAATAACGAACACCAGGCTTTAGTGCAAGCCCTATCAGTGGGCCTCAGGCTGCATCCCCAGGTGCCCGAATGGCCCAGGAGGTCTCCAAGCGTCAGCAGTGGAGCGTCAGCTCTTGCAGCTGAAAGAGGCCAAGGGCAGTGCTGTGGCCACAACCTACCTCTGCAGAAATACGGAGCCAGCATACAGTTATTTGTCAGTCCTCATGAAAAAAAAAAAACTACCCTCAAAAAGCTTAAAGCAAAATATTTATAACCAAAATTTTTAAACATCACGAAAATGAAAAGTAAGATAACAGCTAGCATGATAAAACAGAGCAGAACAGGGGAAAACATGCACGGCAAAAAAACAATTACTATTTGAAACTACCTTAGCAACTTGATTTTGCCATTGCTAGGAACCAAAAATGTCTAGGTCACTAACCACCGAGGCTACCCAGGCCACATGGTCACATCCTTGACCTTCCACCCCTCCCTTATACGCAAGTAGGGGCATATAAGAATCTTACCATGCTTACTTTACATCCATTGGATAGAGAAACAAATGAGAGTGGTAGATAAATAGAAAAACTATTCCTATACCAGCCTAACAAAAGCTGTACTTTTCCAAAATTTTCCCTTGTTTTCTTAAGAAACACTTTGTTGACTTCCACTGTCTCTAATAATAATATATCCAACAATACAGAAACTAAAGTTACCCACGCATCCTGTGCAGAAAACAGTAAACACAGCAGGACTGGAAGTGCTATCCTTAGAATGGCCTGCTTGCAAGGTTGGCCCCTGGCTGGTGTCTGGGAACCAGGATTTCAGGAGGGTGCCCAGCATTCCCAGAAGTGCTAAGACTGGTTCACCGGGCCAAGACTGTTTGTACAATGTGGTATATGCTAAACACCTGCTTTCCCTCTGGGAGTCCAGGAATTGGTGCATGCCAGGTAGAGGGTGTCATGTGACCAGCCCCCAATAAAACCTTAGGCACCGAGTTTCTGAGAAGCTTCCCTGGTAGCTATTTCACAGGCGCAGGCACAACTTGCTGCTGGAGGAGTCAAGCACGCCTACGTGACTACACTGCGAGAGAACTCGTGGAAGCTTACACACGGTTTCTTCTGGACTTCACTTCACGTGCCTATTCCCTGTGCTGATTCTGCTGTATGTCCTCTCTCTGTAAGAAATCACAGCCTTGAGTGTGACTATGTCCTGAGTCCTGCGAGTCCTCCTAGTCAACAAACCTGGGCGTGGTCGTGGGGACCTCTTCCACATTCTGTTCAATAGATAAAAACCTAACTCTATTGTGGTTCCCAGGACACAATACTTGACTTTATTTATGGCCAGACCTATCCCTTCCTACACTGTGTTCCCTACTCATCAGAGAACTGAGGTGGTGAGCTTTGTGAGCGGTAAAGGACTAAGTTATGAGATATATTAGTAAGCATCCTCAGCTTCAACAGTTCTTTCCTTGGCATCTGACCTGGAAACTCCATGAGTGCAATGTTTTACACACAATAATTACTTACGTGATTTCTGCTAAGTGCATGAAGTGGTTAGACAAAATGAATATCAGTCATTTTTTTATAATGATAAATGTCCATAAAATAAAATTACCATTTTAACCATTTTTAAGTTTACGGTTCAGTGGCATTATGTACATTTCACATTGCTATCTTACCATTCCACTATCCATTTCCACACCTTTTTCATTATCCCAAATTGGAACTCTGTCCCCAGTAAACTCCCCTTCGGCCCCTCCCCAGCCCTGATTAGCACTATTCTACTTTCTGTCTCTAGGAATTTGACTGTTCTGTGTACCTCATATACGTGGAATCAAATATTTGTTCTTTTGTGTCTAGCTTATTTCACTTAGCATAATGTCTTCAAGGTTCATTCACATAGTATGTATCACAATCTTATTCCTTTTTAAAGGCTCAATAATATTTCATTGTATGTGTATACCAATTTTGCTTATCCATTAATCCATTGGCGGACATTTGGGTCATTTCCCCCTCCTGGCTACTGTGGATAGTGCTGCTATCAAAACTGGTGGACAAGTACGTTTGAGTCCCTGTTTTCAGCTCTTCTGGGTATACACAAGTGCAATTGCTGGATCATACAGTAGTTCTGTTTAGTTTTTTGAGGAACCGCCATACTGTTTTCTACAGCAGTTATATCATTTTACATTCCCATCAGCAATGCACAAGGGTTCCAATTTCCCCACATCCTTGCCAACACCTATTATCTGCTTTTTTGTTTTTGGAAATAATAGCCATCCTAATGGATGAAGCAGTATCTCATTGTGGTTTTGATTTGCTTTCCTCATGGTTCACAATCTTAAGAATCTTTTCATGTGCTTATTGGTCATTTGTTATCTTCTATGCAGAAACATATAATCAAAAAATGGCTACCAGTCTTAGGCAGGGATCTTCTCTTTATTTGTAAAGAGTTGAGCAATGAAGTGAAAGACTCTATACAGCCTTCCAAACAGTACAACAGTGTAAGTACCAACATACAGTCAGCAAACACTTAGCAGCCTTGTCTCTTAACCTCTCTTATTGCTGTAACATTTCTCTACATATCTTCTTTCTTTCTAATAAGGACATACCCAAGAGGTTAGCTATTTAAGTATCTTTTTTTCTAGAACAAACTATGACTCCTTTTCCATTTAAAAATATTACATAACTCATTACTTAAAAAAAAAGAGTACGAGACCATGTCAAGTATTATTTTTTTCCTGAGGAAGATTCGCCCTGAGCTAACATCTGTTGCCAACCCTCCTCTTTTTTTTGCTTGAGAAGACTGGCCCTGAGCCAGTCTT